>NC_140236.1:6868546-6889848 GCF_949987555.1 Borostomias antarcticus
GGCTCGCCTAATTAACGATGCCTTGCTCTCCCATCATCTCTCTTTTTCTCTCTTTCTCTTATTCAAGCCCCCCCCTCACACACACACACACACACTCTGAACTCATTCTCTATCAGTCTGAGTTCCCCCCCGTCTGTTGTTCAATGCTAGGCAGTAGATGCACCTGTCAGCGACGGTTCAAAGCACAGAGTTTGTGTGTTCAGTTCGGATGAGTAGCATCCTAAAATAACGATTGCTCCGTTAATGCCGAGAAAATGTTTGGTTTTGTCGCTTCAAGACCAGGCGAGGAGCTGAGAACACCCCCGAAACAACGCGTTATCGTTCTCTCTGCTCCGAGGTGTTCGCACCAAGCCCTTTTCCTCAAAGTTCCCCACCTCAGGTCGGCCTGTCCGTTTGCGTTCCCGTTCCAGCCCCCCGACCCCGCCCGACCCTCCCCGCGCATCGCCCCAGCCTAATAGCGGCGCTGCAAATTGTCGTAAATACGTTACGCCGACCGACGAAGGAAGCCGCAGTCTATACGCTCAATTGGATTTGGGGGTCAGATAATCGCATTGGGCCTGATCAATACCATCCGCAAAGACCTTTAGGGAAGGCTGGCTAAGATCCGCCGGTCTCTGCTTTCAAAGTCCCATCGCTCTGTCTCTCACCTCCTCCCTCTCTCTCTCTCTCTCTCTCTCTCTCTCCCTCCCCCCCCGCCCCCCCCCCCCCCCCTGCCTCTTTCTTCCTTCAATCTCGGCTCTCTTTCTCATCGCCAGTAGCTTATATCCTACAGCCTGTACCATGTTACGCTGAAACGTAAGTGGTGCCTCCCACCACCATCATTTCAGAGTTAGGCAGCTGATTGCTAAATTGTTCATCCTTCCTGTACTTTTCCTCGGTGGATACAGCAAGGAAAGTGGTGGGGTCACCTTTGGGATTTTTCTTTCGTTTTCTTTTCTATTTTGAGTAGACGGAGTCATATTCATGTTTTTTCTGTACATGTGTGTGTGTGCGTGCGTGCGTGCGTGTGTGTGTGTGTGTGTGTGTGTGTCAGGCGGAGTGGGAGAAGCAGGTCAAGGAGGAGGGCACCCCACTCACCAGGTACTACATCCAGTGGAAGAAGCTGAGGGAGAAGGAGATCCAGCTGGAGATCTCTGGCAAAGAGAGGGTAACTACCAACCCCCCCCCCCCCCACACACACACACACCCTGCACACACACACACCCTGCACCCCCCCACCACACCCCTACGCCTCCACACACACACACCCTGCACCCCCCCACCACACCCCTACGCCTCCACACACATACACACACACACACCCTGCACCCCCCCACCACACCCCTACGCCTCCACACACATACACACACACACACACACACACACACACACACCCTGCTCCACCCACACCACCCCTACTCCTCAACACACGGCTGTTTAACACTTGAAGAGCTGAGCTTTTTCCATACCGGTAACCTCTAAGGCACACACTCATGGGCGCCAGGTCTTGGCCATCAGGTCCTATTGATCTCACTAAAAGGCTCATCAATCTCCATCTTAATAGCGCCAGGCAAGCCATAGCCTAGCTTAGCATAGATACTTCAGTTTATGTTGAAACATAAAAACATCACAGTGCAATGGCCTACATTTTCAGAACTTTCATTTGGGTAAACCAAAATAATCACGAGTGCGAAAAGTATAACAAAATCCCTAAAATTTCATCAATTTCCCCTCAGGGATAAATGGAGTACCATATCTGACGACACTTGTGTCCCCCGAAACAATGTACAATGGAGAAATGAGTGCAGATTGTTGCCAAGTCATTCTTTTGTGTCAACAGCCTTGGAGGTTTCTGTGAGCAGCTCCCACAAACATATTGCCGGCAGGTTACACTGCCCTCCTCGGCTGTATTGTGGAACATTTGTCTACCTGGCAGAGAGTCGTCCTCCCTGGAATGAGGGGGGCACAAAGTAACGCTGCGAGGCGGCCATTTTTTTTATTTATATCTGCGGATGCAGCGTCAGCCTTGTCCTCTGATTCTGCTCAGTGTAGAGAGTATAGTCTCCAAATGACTTGGAATATATTTTCGATGTCGCATTCATTGCCTCAGTGCCCTGGTAGAGCCATTATGCAACCGCCTCGATTCGTCCGCCGGGCCATTCACACGTGAGCACCGCTGGGTAGCACCGTTCAGACGTTCAAACTCAGCGCTTCTAGAAAAGTCTCTTTTGTAATCCACTCATTACAACATAGACACGTGTAGAAAAGTCCGAGCAGGGGGGAAATGTAGAATAGAACCTGATGGGTTCGTTTGAAATGTAGCACCTCAACGCCCGTCGGCGCGGCACAACGCTTTTCTAGTGTTAACCATCACACAGCCTGCGGTCCTGGAGAAAGCTTGTTTCCTTCTCACACACAACACACACACACACACTACAAATCACATTTCACCGTGATTCTTGCTGAATTGAGTGGACCGATCGTTTTGCGACCTGTCCGTCCTCAGATGGAGGACCTGGACTTCCCCGAGGTCAAGCGCAGAAAGATCCAGGAGAAGAAAGCGGAGGACAAGAAGGAGTTTAAGGATCTCTTCGACTCCGACACCGACTCCAGTGAAGATGAAGGCGCGGGTCTCAAAGTCAAAGGTAATAATTACACACACACACAAAGGCACACGAACACATCCCCTCCCTTTCACTCGTCCCAGACGCAGGCCATTAAAGGCTTTTGGTAGCTACCCGTCCTGCCCGGTCTCGTGCATTGGCTACCGTAGCCACTAGGGGGCTCTGTTTTGTCACGCAGAGGCCATCCCCGGTCTACCTACCACTGAGCCAACTGCATAGCAGCCAACCTCCACGCTCTGGATCTAGCAGGATGAAACCACGCGCCTCTACGGCAGGAGCACCGCGCCTGTCTTCAGATGAGCAGCACTGGATACGAAATACTGAGCAAATAGTCAAGTTGTTAAAGGCCAGTACCAAGTTACAGCATAGACACAGCGACTCGCAGAGGACAGGAAATTAAGTCTCGCGTCAAACCCAACGAAACCTCCCCTCCGCCTATTAGCCGCTCGCCCTGTCTCTCTCTCTCCCTCCCCTCCCACTCGCTCTCTTGCCCTCTCTCTCTTCCTCTCTCTCTCTCTCTCTCTCTCTCTCTCTCCCCCCTCTCCTCTCCCTCCCTCTCTTCCTCTCTCTGCCCCCTCCCTCTCTCTCTCTCTCCCCCCTCTCTCTCTCTCTCCCCCCTCCCTCTCTCTCTCTCTCAGCTGTCACTCTTGTCTTTCTTTAACCCCGTGCGTCCTGCTCTCCCGGGTCACTCCTAGGTCACAGGCAGGAGGGCTCTCCTTTTACGAGCTTTACACTCGGACACGCCTGGGGAGGAAAAGACTTGCGGACGGACGGATGGACGGTGGGAGGGAAGGGGGGGGGGGGGGGGGGGGGGGGCAGGGAGGGAGGGAGAGGCAGCGAGGGGGCGGTAGGGGATTTTTTTTTTCTCCCCTGCATCTGGTCCTCATTTTAGGGAGAGTCCCCGCAAACGTCGGGCAGCTGCCGTAGCGAGCCGCGCCACAACCCCCCCCCCCCCCCCCCCCCTTCCTCTCCGCCCCCTTCTTTCGCTCCTCTCCCTCCCTTTCTCCGACAGGAAGTCCAGGCTTGGATCCCAGTGGGGGTTCCTAATTCAAACCAGCCCAGTGGAACAGCCAGAGGTGGCCGCTCCCACTCTCCCTCACTCCCCTCCGGCTCCCAGGGTTTAGCTGACTGCCTCCGCATGTCCTCCACACACACACACACACACCCGACACACACACCCGACACACACACACACACCCGACACACACACACTGCACACGCGCACACATAGTGTACACACACACACGCACACAGTACACACTCGGCACACACACTCACTTGGCACACACAGCAGACATACTAAACAGCACACACACACACACACACATCCAAACCTCCCCCAGTCCTTGACAGGCTCCAAACCATTAGGCAAGTTACCAGACTCTTGTTGTGTGTAACTAGTGGAGTGGGGCTGGACCGGAAGAGGAAGCGGCCGTTTTAGGTGGAAGTGTGTTGTTGTTGTAGACTGACTAGTCATCCAGGTCATTCAGGGGCAGATCGTGACGCAACCGCCTCCGTCTGGGGGCAGTGTCGGTCGGTCCTAGTGGTGATTAGTCTAGCAGTCTCACCTCTTTCCTCTTCTCCTTTCCTCTCCTCCCTTCTCTCCTCTCCTCCCTTCTCCTCTCTCCTCCTCCCTTCTCCTTGCTCCTCTCCTCCCTTCTCCTTTCCTCCCCTGTCCTCCCCCTCTCCCCCCTTCTCCCTTCTCTTCTCTCCTCTCCTCTCCTCCCTTCTCCTCCCTTCTCCTCTCTCCTTTCCTCCCCTGCCCTCCCCCTCTCCTCCCTTCTCCTCTCCTCCCTTCTCCTCTCTCCTCTCCTCCCTTCTCCTCTCCTCTCCTCCCTTCTCCTCTCTCCTCTCCTCTCCTCCCTTCTCCTCTCTCCTCTCCTCCCCTGTCCTCCCCCTCTCCTCTCTTCCGTCAGCCACCAGTATCTCATCATACCAAGGCCTAGCGACTAGCCTACCTTTCCCTCATCAAGAGAAACTTGAGCATGTACACACACACACGCAGTAAAGCACCCAACACACACATTCATAACTGAGGTGCAACTCCAAGCAAACTCTCCCACTCACACACTTTATCTCTCTCTCTCTCACACACACACGCACACACACTCTTAAGATGGACTCGCCCATCTCACGGTGGAAATTCTGTGTTGCGCTCGGAGGCCTCCTAGCTCCATTTGCTGCTATATATAGTTAGCGAGTGGAAGATGTCTGACACTGCTACAGGTAACCGTCACGGCTGTTTGTGCCTGTCGGAGCTGTAATGTATTCTCAACTCCATCACCGCAGGTAATGGGGACCTGCAGATGCGCACACACACACACACACCCCACCACCGAAGCGTTGAACCATCTGAGAGAGGGGCTCTTTAACATACCACCCCCATCGATTTCATTATGTACACAGTCCGTGGGGAGCCATGTTACCGTAGGGGCGTAATTAAACGCATGCTACCGATGAGCACAACACACACACACACACACACATTGTCAAGGAAAGACCTGATCGTGTACAACTGCCGGGCGGCGACTCTCACTCTTCTCTCTACCATCTCGTCTCTCCTCCTTCTCCGCCAGGCGCGAAAAAGAGCGGGGATTCAGACGACGATGACGACGATCTTGAAGATTTGTCGGACATGAGCGCCGACGAGGGGATGGGGGAGGAGCCGGACGGCGCCTCAGGTCTGTAGAACCATCTATGATTTATGCCCACCCTCCCCCGAGGCCGTTACACACACATAGCAGAATTCACACATGTTGGCTGCTCTCCACATGCTCAGCGTCAGAGGTGTGGTCTGCGTCGGTCGACGCCCATTCACGGGGTCCCCTGTTGTCTTCATACAGACGGCGGCGAGGACGAGGAGAATGGTGATGAGGATGATGATGATGATGAAAAGGAGGAAGGTAAAGCTTCCAAGGCGCCGAAGCAGCTGTCCAGCAAAGCCCTGAAAGAGCTGGCCGAGGGCGAGGACGACATGGTGGAGGATCTAGAGCTGTCCGACCTGGACTGACACACACACACACACACACACACACACCAGACACACACACACACACACACCAGACACACACACACACACACACCAGACACACACACACACACACCAGAAACACACACACACACCAGACACACACACACACACCAGACACACAAGGTCTGCTTTCAGCTCACCTGAGTATCTCGTCATGGCTGGTGTCTTTATTGCAATTCTGTTTGAATATTTTCTATCCCGTTTTGTTTTCGTTGAATTTTGTATGTGGCCCTACTTGTACAGTACAACCATGTTCATAATGTCATTGTACATTACAAGAGTAACAATGCAATTGTACCAAATATAAAGAATTCACAAACCCCACTTGTGGCCTATTTTCTTAAATCTGGAATAAGTGATTATGAAAGAATTTGTGGCACGTCGGTGAGTGTGTGTGAAGGTGTGCGTGGCACTGTACACAACTGTTTTTTGGGGGGGGGGGGCGGGGGGGTTGCCTTGTGCTGTTTAGGTTTGGTCAGAATAGGGCTTTTGTGAGTGGTTGGTCTGGACTGGTCTGTTCTTAACTGCCATGCTAAGCTGTGCTCGGTAGGAGAGCGGGGTGGGTTGGGGGAGGGGGGGGGTTGAGCCTCGGGGCAGAGGTAGTTTGCCAGGCGGACACGACGGCGTCTGATGTCGTGCCAGTCCTCTCTGCCCAGGTGGTAAGAGCGGCAACACAGCATGGCCTGTTTCTGTGCCAACAACGCCTCCCCAACCGCCTCGCTACCTCGCTCCGCCCCCCTCCCCCTCTCCCTCTCTCTCCGTCTCACTGACTCACTCAGACCAGTTCCATTGCTAGTCTGTCCTTCCCTCCAACTGTTCCCTCATTCTCCGCCATTGTGACCCACGGCCGATAGTCAGGATGACCGTTTTACCAGAGAGCCTCACACAAAAGAGAAATATTCCTCTGTAATACCGTAAGTGGTGGGATTTGAAACGACAACCAAGACACGCACTGAGATCTGCCATCGCTCTGTGGTGCAGGAAGGTGTGTGTGCGCTTACAGTACGGGTACATGAGAGCGCCTGGTGGAGGGGAGGCGCTACCCAGGCAGGGAGGTCCCCAGAGTGAGCGGCTCTGGGGATTTAAGTCGGTTTGACAGCTTTAGGGGAAACCCTCTGAAGGATAAAGGTAGCTAGGTGTGAGAGGTGTGTGCGTTTTTTTTGTTTGTTTTCAGCGTTGGGTTGGCTGGGGGGGGAGGGTGTGTGTGTGTGTAGGAAGGGTCAGGTTTATCCCCACAGGCAGGGGGGCCTTGGCCTACGGCTGAACCTCACACCCTGACAGCTGGTGTTGACCTGAACCATGCCCCTCCGGGGTCTTCACACACACACACACACACACAGAGAATACAGGGGAGCGAATATTCCCTTCCGCAGAGGACCATGCACACAGACACACACATGCTACAGTGAGACAAAAAAACAAGATGGAGAATAAAAAGCAGCTGATCGTTTCTGTAGGATTTATTTCACCAAGTGGTGAATAGAAAAATAGGAAGAGGACAAACCATGGATGGGAAATCTAGACCATTTTAATTCATTGCTTACCAACATCGTTTAAAAAAATCCATAACAAATTCAAAGATTTGCATTAAGAGCTTTGTGCCTTTCTTTTCCCTGCAACAAAGAGAAAATGAAGTTAAGGGTTCTTTGGGATCCATTTTAAGGACTGATTATTTATACATACCATAATCTGTTCAGCTAACTACGTCAAAAGTCCTATAAATACTTTTTTCTCATATTTATATGCTGGAGTAGCATTCAAGATTGGGCGTCTTTAATTTCACAATTTGGAGAAAAAAATGGCAAACAATAAAAGTTGAACAAAAGTACCACCAAAGTTAGCATGTCACATTTTGTTCAGTCGTAAAGAAAGCGTTATTCGTGCAACTACAATTAAAACTCAAAAAATAAGTACCACGTACATAACCTTCAGGATATTTTCATCTTAAACATGATTCTGTACAATTTCGCCCGTTTGCTTCTCTCCCACAGTAGTCAACACGATTCATCATTACAAAAGGCATTAGCCCTACGAACCAAAGCCATAGATTTGTCACTGTAGCTTTCCTAACATCAGTAACCTTTAACCCTTTGTATCAGGGTGTGTCAAAATGAAACACCATGGCTGCGTTCAGAATCACATACGTCTACTATTTTTTTACCAGTATGTACTACAGCTGCCCCTAGAAAGTACGTACTTTGCACACAGTATGCATCCAATTGGGACATACTACCTTGTCATAAAATTGCGCCTTGAAATTTGACCACATCCGTCGCTGTCCATGAAGTGACATTCGTCCACAGCTGGGATTCATCAAAACGGCCTGCGCATGTGACATAATTTCCGCTGACCACAGGATTGTGAGTCAGAATAGCCAGAAAAGTGTGCTAGGTGTAGGACATCCTGGTATTTTTACTATGTATTGGGACATACTACATCCATTTTTGGCATACTATACAGTATAGTATGGAAGTACGCGAACCGGAACGCAGCTCATGGGTCAATGACACGGGTTGTGGTACCGGTGTCACCTTGAAAAGAGTCCCCCCTGTCACTAACACTCCATCCTAAGAGGTTCCAACCCCAGTTCTCCCCTAATTGTACCGTGTATCTCTCAGTCACGTTGCCCTACAATGTAAAAACCGCTAGAAACCAGAAACAACATTAAATATTGTTCCAATTCCACACATCCACTCATCTTTGGTATTGGACTGTGGAATGCATAGTTGCAATAATGAAAGGGAGTTAGCAGTTCCTGTTGAGCCATATGCTTATGCTCCAGCATTAGATATGCAGTTCCTCTGAACGGTGAGGGCTCCAGAGACGGGGGGGAGAGGTGAGGAGGAAGGAGAGAAGAGAGAGAGAAATAAAAAGAGGGAAGAGGCGTCTCTTTTTAAGTCCTCGGCGCTGCAGAGACTTTGGGGGGGAGCAGACAGACAGACGGAGAGAGAGAGAAAGAGGGTGGGGGGGGGTGGGGGGCGGCTTCCTCCAGTCCAGGAAGGAAGACTTTCCGCTAGCGTCTGTCTGTCTGACTCACAAGAATGTCGTGTTTGTGGGGCTTCGCTTCTTTTTTTGGCAAGCTGTCTGAGACCAGCTGTCTGCTTTCTCTCCCTCTCTTTCTCTCTCTCCCTCGTCGCTAAACGGCTCTCCCTCCTACCCAGTTTCCAGTCTTTGGATTCGGCTCGCTCGGCCACTCGCCACTGCGGTGGTGGAGGTTGATTGCGATACTTTATTCAGTCCCTCTATCTCTCAGGCAGTTTCTTCCTCCGAACCAAATGCTTAAATTCAAGGTGAGCCTCAAGGTCCTGGGTTGGTGTGTGTGTGTGTGTGTGTGTGTGCGCGCATGAGGGGGGGGGGGGGTATCAGCAGAGGAGGGTCAGCTCAGCGTCTGCTGAAGGGGAGCCTGTTCAACGACCTCTCTCGCCCAGTCCGCCCCCCCCCCCCCCGCCCCGCCCCAGGGTCAAGGCCAGGGGGCGCCCCGCCTACGAGGGGGTCTTGGCCTCGTAGCCCCCCGACGCGGCGGAGCTGCTGCCATTCTCCTGCTTGGGGGAGGAGCGCGAGGAGGGGGTGGGGCCGCTGTAGGGGGAGGAGCTGCTTCCGGCGGAGGCGGGCCGGAGGGGGCGGGGGGTCTCGGACGGCGGCATGGAGTCCCGGTCCGGGGGCCGCAGGACAGATGGCGCCAGCGGGAGGGCCAGCGGGAAGCTGGTCATGTAGAAGATCCTGCCAATGCGCCGCGCCACCTGAGGGGATCAGAAGCACATGGGGCACGCTCAGAGCCAATCGCGACGGAGCGCCGTAGCGCAATGCAGCACCGTGCACGAGCCACGCGGTAAAACTGTACGACCAGAGCGAGAGAGAGGAGAGGGAGGAGAGCTAGCTAGAGGGCTACGGGGCTTCGGAAACAGGGAGGGAAAGAGAGGGATGCTACGCTAACTGTCTGCTCAGGGCTAGTCTACCAGAGACACACACTCCCACACAAACGCACAACATAAATACACACGTCGAATAAACACACTGCGTTCGGTCCTACGGGCAGTTCAAACAAGCGCATACTTCTAAGCACACACACACACCCGTCACCCACTCACACACACACGCACACACTTGACGCACAGGCGGGTGTGTGTCCAGTCTGTGGTGTGTACCTGTGAGCGTATCTTGAGCGCGGGGCCCAGCTTCAGTCCCATGGTGTTGAGCAGGTGGTCCTCGGTGAGCAGGGGCAGGGTCTCTCCGTCGATGGCCTGCTCCCGGAACACCTGGGAGAGACACAGCCACTTCAGCCAGGCGCCAGCACACACACTCCATCACACACACACGTACTCTCTGACAAACATTCTCTCCCCCTCAAACACACACACACAAACAGGCGCAAATACACACTCGTGCGTACACATGCGGTAACCTAACATTTACAGCGACAAACACGCACTCACGCACTCGCACGCCATCAGAACTCTAAGCTACTCTATTTTCCAACCCGTTTGTGTGGGAGACGTGGATAAAACCACTGCCCTGAAAAGTATAAGGGTGTCCTTTGAAACGTAAATAGCGGCGGATACTCCGGTCTCTAGGCCCCTCTCCCTCTCTGTCTCTCTCTCTCTCTCCCTCTCTCTCTCTCTCCCCCGCCCCCTCTCTGTCTCCCTCCTCGCCTCTGTTCCTCACCTGCGCGTACTCCGCACATCCAGCCAGGCTGCCAACGAAGCCACACACCTCCTCCACGCTCCACTTGCCGATGTCCTCCACCGGGGGCGCCGTGGCCGCGTCCTCGCCGTCCAGGAACAGGCCTCCCATAGCGCCTGCCGCCGGGCAACGGGGAGAAGAACGGGCGTCAGGGGAGAGAACGACAGAGGAGCGTCAGGGGAAAGCGTTGCTTTTTCCCCGCGTCGAATAGCTTAAAGCCCGCAGGGGAAAGAGGGCGGGCGGAAATCCGCGGCGCTGAGTTCCCAGAACCCCCTCGGACGGGGTTGGGTCAGTCAGTGTTGTGTTTTATTTAATCAGTCAGACATGCTTGGTAATGGGTGTGAGCCTGCCTTATCTTGTCATGTCAATAAATCTCGAATGGAACTGAGACCGGGATATGTCGACGCCTCCGCTTTCCACCGCAACCTCCCCCTCCCCCCTCTCCTCTCTCTCTCTCTCTCTCTCTCTCTCCCCCCCCTCCCCTCTCTCTCTCCCCATGTGGCAGTGGTGGCGGTGGTGATAACCCTCTGTGTGGAGGGGTCAGGGGGGTCAGAGGTAGGGCCCCTCCAGGGGGAGAGGGGTGGGGGGAGGTCTCCATGCTAGAGATGCAGAGAGTGACGTTAATGGCTTTCATATGCCTGCCCAGGGGCCTGTGTGTGTGTGTGTGTGTGTGTGTGTGCGTGTGTGTGTGTGTGTGTGTGTCCCACTCGGTGAAACTAGTCGGTTCTGCCTTTGCTTCCCTAAGCAGTTTCTGTCCGCATTTTTCGAACGTTCCAATTTCTCTTTTTTAACGACAGTCTTTAACCATGAGCAACTGCAGCCAACGGTTTTAATTAGCCGATCGAACTGTTACACCGTGTGGATGTTTGATTCAGTGGTCATTTGTGAGCTGGATAGTGAACTTATTAGTCTTTTAAGCTGGAAAGTGAACATAGTAGTTTTGAGTTTGTGTGTTAAAAGGTGGCTGTTGACACAAAATAGTCGCCAAAGTGTGGATTGGGATCTGTGTGCACTGAGTTGGTGCAGTGCTAAGAATATAGCTTGAGTGAGTGAGTGTGTGTGTGTGTGTGTGTGTGTGTGTGTGTGTGTGTGTGTGTGTGTGTGTGTCAGAGCATTGCTCACCTGTGTGGAAGTAGGGGTTGGTGTAGGGGAATCCGAAGGGCAGTGTCTGGCCATGGAGAGCGGGCAGAGGGTGCATGGCGCCGGGCGGCAGGTGGTACTTCACGTCGCTCTTGCCCAGCCCCGGGAGGAAGATGTGATGACTGGGCGAGTCGGCGCCTGCCGAGCTACAGGGGGCGCTGAGTCGTCCCGAGCCCTCGCCGGCCTCCCGGGCGCCGTCGCACGCGCCCTTGCCCGCCGCGGACTCCTTCCCCGGGCACCCGTCTCTGTCCCTGTGTCTGTGAAGCCCGGCGAGCCTGCCGTCGTTGGCCTTGGCGCCCGGGCCCTCGTGCCTGTCCTCCCCCGGCTCCGCCTCGCTGTCGGAGTCCTTCATCTCCTCGTCCTCCGCCTCGCCGTCGTCCCTCCCCCCTCGGTGCCCCCCCGCCGCCTGGAGGTGCTGCGCCTGGGGGCCCTTCCCCCGGGGGCCCTTCCTGGAGCTGGCCCCGCCGGACGCCGAGCCCTGTCCCTGGGGGTCTTTGGGCGTCCCCGGGGTGGTGGAGGGGGCCTGGTGGTTGAGGGCCAGCAGAGGCGTGCCGCCGCCGCCGCCACCGTGGCGAAGCACCAGCATGGCGTTGGAGCGCCGGCTGAGCTCCTCCCGGAGGGGGTGGCCCTCGGGGATGTCGTGGAGGGAGCGTAGGGCCGGGTGGTCAGGGGAGAGGCCTGGGGGCAGGCCAACGAGGGTTTCGGAGCCCAGCAGACGCTGCTGCTGCTGCTGCCGGTGGAGGTTCTCCAGCTCCTTATGTCTCAGCAGCTCGGCCGACATCTCCAGGCGGGCCAGGTTCTGCTTCCTCAGCATCTCCTGCTGGCGTGCGAACATCTCCGCCTGAGCCGGCTGGAGGAAGCCGTAGCCTGGTGGTGGAGGAGGCGACAACAACACAGCGATGTTCACTCGTGCGGCTAATGCTAAGTGTTAGCGTGCTTCCGTTCGCAGGTACGTTGATTCCAGTGGTTAGCCAGCATTAGCGTGCTAGCATGTGTGTGCGGTTAGCATGCGTGTGCGGTTTGCATGCTGGCGTTAGCTTTCAAGACTCACCGGGGGCCTGACACAGGGCAGAAGGCATGCCCAGGAAGGGGGGCCGCAGGTGGGGGCCCAAGGCGATGTGGGGGGCGTTCTGGGGGGACAGCAGAGGTGGAGGGTGGGACATCTCCCTGCAGACACACAAGGGGGGAAAAACACTGCATTTTAACGAACAACAATAAATGTGAAAGCTGGTGTGAAGAGAAAAGCTGAACATGCAGTGGGGTTTCCAGAACTCTTGGTTGGTGTGTATTAATGTTTTGGTGTGTGGTGTGTGTTGGTGTGTGTGTGTTGTTGTGTGGTGTGAGGTGTGTGTGGTATGTTGGTGTGTATTGGTGTGTGGTCTATGTTGGTGTGTGCGGTGTGTGGTGTGTGTCGGGGTGTATTGGTGTGTGTGGTGTGTATTGGTGTGCGGCATGTGTTAGTGTGTATTGGTGTGTATTGGTGTTTTGGTGTGTGGTGTTTGTTGGTGTGTGTGGTATGTTGGTGTGTATTAGTGTGTGGTCTATGTTGGTGTGTGCGGTGTTTGGTGTGTATTGGTGTGTGTGGTGTGTATTGGTGTGTGGCATGTGTTAGTGTGTATTGGTGTGTATTGATGTGTGTGTGTGTGTGCGTGTGTTGGTGTGTGTGTGTGTGTGTGTGTGTGTTTGTGTTGGTGTGTTTTGATGTGTGGTGTGTGTGTTGGTGTGTATTGATGTGTGTGTGTGTGTGTGTGTGTGTGTGTTGGTGCCGGCTGGGCTCCTCTGCTGATCTATTCTTATCAGCGTGCTCTGGAGGCGGTGTGTCGCCAGAGCTCCCTCATCAGTCTTGTCACGCCGAAACCAGCGCCGCTGGCCATATTTGTACTCTGGGCTTTAGCCTCCCTTCCCTAGGCTCCACACACACAAACACACACACAAGCACACACACACATCGACACAAACACACACCAACACATACACAGAAACATACACACACACAGAAACCCACACACAGACATAAACACACACACACACCAAATCCAAGCTGCACTGCTTGAATGCACGCTAATACATACAAGCACAGGCAGACCCACCCTCTTTCTATCACGCACACTCACTCTTCTCTGACACACACACACACACACACACACACACACACACACACACCATAATGAGGGCTGAATGCACAATGCGAGTGTGTCATGCTACGACAGCTGGGGCGGCCCCCACGTCTCAACCAGAGCCACGGGCTGAAGGACCTTCTAATTAACACTCATCTTCCTCTCTTCTCTCCCTTTCCGCTCCTCTTCCCTCTCTCTCCCTCTCTCTCCCTCTCTCTCTCCCTCTCTCTCCCTCTCTCTCTCCCTCTCTCTCTCCCTCTCTCCCTCTCTCTCTCTCTGGTTAGTATTGTGCCAGTTTAAAGGCGGCGTGTCCTGCAACCCCTGGTTATGTAAAGGCCCACTCCATTATGTGATTCTCCTTTTGTCCTCTCTCTTTCTCTCTATTTCTCTCTCTCTCTCAGAGCACAGAAAAGTTCCTATCACATCCTTCTCTTTCTTGCTGCTCTGCCTACCTCCCCAAAGGAACAGACGAGAAAGGGGGATTTGGAGTGAGGAAAGGAGATGTTGTTTTAGGAGAGAAGGAGTGAAAATCTCTCTAGCGTGGTGTGTGTGTAAAAGAGAGAGAGAGAGAGAGAGAGAGAGAGAGAGAGAATGTACTGCAGACTGGGCTTTAGGAGTGTGTGGCAATCTGTTCTGCCTCCCTGTGTGTCCTATTAAAAGCGTTTAAAACTCTTTCCTACACACACACACACACACACACTTAATCTTTCCCAATCACACCAACCATGCAGGCCGAACATCAGCCGCATGTGGTGGCCATGTATTTCCAGAGCGAAAAACACACAGGGAGAACATGACTGGGAAAACAACAAAAACAAAAAAGCTCCACTCGCACAGAGCCACTGCTATTGTTTGGTGAGGCTTGTCTTCAAATTAACTAGCGCCTGCATGTCTCCCAACTGACACAGAGGGAGGGAGAGAGAGAGGAGAATGGAGGGGGGGCGGGGGGGTATACGCACGCAGAGCGCCAACAGGGGAGGTCACGGGCAGGGGGGCGGAGGTGGGGGGCGGGGGGAGAGGGGAGGGGGCGGGGAAGGGGGGGGGGGTGAAAACCATTCATCGATCGGCCCCGCTGCTGAAATGTTAATGCTAATCGTATAACCGCTCTCTCCGGCGGTGCCTCACACTCCGGTGGCAGCGCCAATTAATCTTGGGGAAGGGCTACGGCGCGTGACCCCGGGGCCGCTAGCCGGGGCCCGCCGCTGCTTATGTAATTACACCGCCCAGTGTGTAATCACCTGGCCTAATCCCTCAGGGCTAGCAATTAGCCTGGGCCGCCGCCGCCACCGCCGCCGAGCACAGCCCCCTCTTACGCTAGCTAGCTAGGCCCCGGCACGCAAAATAACCCCCCCCCCCCCTCTCCCCCGCGCGTTCACCCCCTGCCCCTGCCTCCCACCCCAGCACCAACCATCCCCCACAACCCCCCACCCGCCTCCTATCTCTGCGTCGCCTAGCCTAGCGTTAGCGTTAGCCCGCAGATGAATAACGGTCAATTAAAGCTGCATGACTGGGGCCGCCAGGCGTCCGCTCCACCATAATTAGGCCTAATCACTGGGAGGGAGGGAAGGAGAGAGACGGAGGGATGGAGGGAGAGGGAGGGAGGGAGAGAAGGGGAGGGGGAGGGAGCCAGACGCGCTCTCTCTCCTTTTATGGGAAGCAATTTGGGGGGGAAAGAGGCAGCCATTAACTGGCTTGCCCTGGGCTCTGTGCGTGTGTGTGTGTGTTGGTGCGTGTGTGCGTGTGTGCGTGCGCGTGCGTGTACATGCGTGTATGCGTACATTGTGTAACAAACAACAATGTAACCATTGACATAATCTGGGTTTTATAACTTAATACATAATACCATAAAAAACATATTTTTGGTTGTTGTTTTTTAAAACAAAGCAAATGTGTCAAGAATAACATTTTCCAATCCATAGTACCTCATAATGACAAAATAATTAAATGTACTGAATGAACGTTTCTCTCTCCCTACCCCTCCTTCTCCCTAACCCCCCCCTCTCTCTCCCTAACCCCCCTCCTCTCTCTCTCCCTAACCCCCCCCTCTCTCTCTCCCTAACCCCCCCCTCTCTCTCCCTAACCCCCCCTCTCTCTCTCCCTAACCCCCCCCCTCTCTCTCCCTACCCCCCCCTCTCTCTCTCCCTAACCCCCCCCTCTCTCTCTCCCTAACCCCACCCTCTCTCTTTCTCTGTCTCTCTCTTTCTCTCTTTCTGTCTCTCCCTCTCTCTCTCTCTCTCTCTCTCTCTCTCTCTCTCTCTCTCTCTCTCTTTCTGTCTCTCTCTCTCTCTCTCTCTCTCTCTGCCTGCAGTAAGGCCAGAGGCTCCCTGGGAATTCACTCGTGTGTGACGACCTGTCAGAGTGGCGACAGCGGCCCCTTCCCACAGCGGGGCAGAGTGTGCGGCTGTGTGTGAGTGTGTGTGTGTGTGTGTGTGTGTGTGTGTGTGTGTGTGTGTGTGTGTGCGCACGCGCAACACTGTCTCTGCGTTTTCAGTGTAACTGTGTTGGTATATGTGCCATGCGCATTTTTAATAAGTGTGCACATATGTGTCTTGCGCATGCATCTGCGTGTGAGCACGCATGTGAGTGTATAAACACGTGTCTGTGTGTGTGTGCGTGTGTGTTTGTGTCTGTGCTTGTGTGTGTGTCTGTGTGCATGCATGTGTGTGTGTGTATATGCGTGTGTGTGTATGTGTGTGTGTGCGTGTGTGTGTGTGACAGGGCTGCCCTTAATGACGGGAGCGTGGGGGGATTAGGAGTGCCGCGCGGCCGCCTTCGGCTCCCCCTCCACGGGAACACATTTACACAGGAAGCTCATTAAAATGGATGAGGCTCCCTCGTCTCTCGCTCCCTCCGTCTGTCTCTCTCTCTCCCTCTCTCTCTCTCTGTCCTCTTTAGCTCCCTCCATCTTTCTCTCGCTCTCCTACTCCATCGCCCTTTCCCCTCCGTCTCTCTCTCTCTCGTTCCCCCTCTTTCTTTGACCCTCATCGCTCTCTCCTCATCCTCTCCAACTCCCCCCTGTCCTCTCTGCCGCTCGCATCTCTACCTCCGCGTCTCCTCTCCCTCGCTCCCTCCCTCTCCATCACTCCATCTCTCTCCCTCTCCCCCCTTCCGTCCGGGTAGGGTTTGCCTTGCGGATTCTCCCGCAGCAGAGAGCCATTTAAGGCCAGACAGATGGAGCGGCAGGCTCTGAGAACATCGACCCTGCTAATGATTTGTTTTTAACAATGGCCCCTAATGGGCCTCAGATAATCAATGATGGGGAGTCGATGGAAAGGTGAGCAGGAGAGTCGGCTTCCGTCTCTAACCACCGCGTCTCTCTCTCGCTCTCTCTTTCTCTCTCTAAATCGCTCTATGATTTTCTCTCTCTCTCTTTTTCTCTCTCTCTCTCTCCCTCTCCCTCTCTCTCTCTCAGATCCTGATGGGCGGTGCTTTATGGGGGTCGAGGGCAGCCCACACAGCCACTGTCCTTTAACAATGTCAATGAAAAAAGTGTGACCTGGCCGGCGACAGGACACCCACGCACACGCACACACACACATGCACACACACACACACACACACCCATACCCACAATGACCTCTGGTGGTAGCAGCCCGTGTGAGGGAAGGGCAGTCCGACATCTTTTGTTCATTAATCCTTCTCATTTTACTCTCCGGAACATTCAAAGGGTTGAGAAGGAAAGGGTTAAACAGGGGAGGAGCGAGGGAGGGAGTGAGGGAAGGTAGGAAGGGAGCGAGGGAAGGTAGGAAGGCGGTAGAAAAGCATGCAGGCCTAGAAAACTTCCCCTGGTCCTGTGTGGCTAATTACTCCGTGTGCAGTCGGAGGGCCGTGGCTCACTGACCACATTCACGCCACACTACCAGGCTGCCAAACACACACACACACACACCAAACACACACACACACACACCAAACACACACCAAACACATAGGCCTGCACATAAACACACGCACACACACAAAGCACAAAATGGCAAGCTTGAAAAATGGCACAAACACACACACACACATACACCCCCGCCCTCTCCCTCCCCTGGCTGCCCCATGCAGTGCTGGCCCTGCTCTGCTTCCTGCTTACCCCCCCCCCCCCCCCCCCTTCCACCCCCCACTCCCCCTCACACACACACACACACACACACACTTCCCCCCCTGCCGCCGGCCCGCCGGCCCGTTATCGATCCCCCGCCTCTCCCCTCGCCACATAAATAATCGACAAGCAATTACCCGCCCACTCCCGCTGCCCCTGGCTTTGTTTGGGAGGCGCAGAGGGCAGCGCCGGGGGGGGGGGGGGGGGGGGCGTGTGGGGGGAGGAGGAGGCGTGCAGAGCTCTGGAACAGGAGCCGGGAGAGAGGCAGGGCTCCGATGCCGTACAGACACACACACACCGGATAGACAAACACACACACACACACACACCGTTCAGACAAACACACCGAACACACACACACACACACCGTACACAGTTAAATACCAAGTCTAACAAGATCACATCCACATGAGGGAGAGGCAGCAGGGAGGGAGGGAGGGGAGGAGAGGAGGGAGGGAGGGGGGGAGGGAGGAGAGGGAGGAGAGGAGGGAGGGAGGGAGGGAGGGAGGGAGGGAGGGAGGGAGGGAGGGAGGGAGGGAGGGAGGGAGGGAGGAGAGGAGGAAGGGAGGGAGGGAAGGGAAGGGAGGAGAGGATGGAGGGAAGGGAGGAAGGGAGGGGAGGGAAGGGAGGGAAGGGATGCAGTATTGGTAACGCAAACTTCGTTCACTCTAAAAATCTCTCATTCCTTCTCCCTCTTTTTCTAACTTCCTCCCTTTTTCATATTCCCTCTCTGCGGTGCATAATTTACACACACAAACACACACACAAACACTTACTCACTCACACACACACACACACAAACACTTACTCACTCACACACACGCACCTCATGCAGTATGCATTAGGGGTGGATGTGGGCTTTATTATTGATGATGAATATTGCAGTTATTGCACTGGAAGAGCCGGGCTTCCTCTCTACAGCTGGTCTGCCTGTGTGTGTGTGTGTGTGTGTGTGTGTGTGTGTGTGTGTGTGTGTGTGTGTGTGTGTGTGTGGCCTACCTGTCGGTGTAGTGGGCGTCGCGGTGCTGGGGGAGGCCCTGCTTGCGTCTCTGGCTGGAGGAGCTGCTGGCTGAGGGGAGGTGGGCCTCCAGACTCGCCTGGTTCCTCACCGCCGCCGCCAGCGCCTCCTGGCGCACACGCAACAGATCTGGAGAGAGAGAGAGAGAGAGAGGGAGAGAGAGAGGAGAGAGAGACAAAGAGAGAGAGGAGAGAGAGAGAAAGGAGAGAGAGAAAGGAGAGAGAGAGGAGAGAGGATGGAGAGAGGAGAAAGAGAGACAGAGAGAGAGAGAGAGAGGAGAGAGAGAAAGGAGAGAGAGAGGAGAAAGAAGTGACAGAGAGAGGAGAAAGAGATACAGAGAGAGAGGAGAGAGAAATGAGAGAGAGAGAGGAGAAAGAGAGAGGAGAGAGAGACAGGAGAGAGAGAGAGGATAGAGAGAGAGGAGAAAGAGAGGCAGGAGAGAGAGGAGAGAGAGGAGAGAGACAGGAGAGAGAGAGGAGAAAGAGAGACAGGAGAGAGAGGATAGAGAGACAGGAGAGAGACAGGAGAGAGAGAGAGGAGAGAGAAATAGCAGGGAGAGGAAGGGGAGTGGGTGGAAGACGTAGAGAGAGATTTTTTTTTAATATATATATTTTTTAAAAGCATTCAGACGTGTGCAATAAGCTGTTCGGAGCGCTAATCAGAGAAATGGCTTTTTGGCGTAAAAAAAAAAGAAAATCAAATCAGACTGGCTATACATTTCACCAGCTTACATCTTTGAGGCAGTTCTTAAATGTGTCATCTTCAATGTGAAACGTGTTACGCACAGAGAGCTTTTCGGCTTTGGGCTAAACGGCAGAAAAAGTATATTTAAATGGGAAAGGCAGTGTTTATATCTCTTCAAGTATTCTGATAGCTCTTAAATACCCCACTAAGTAACGTTAGTCTCAGAACTCTGGAAATAATCAACACCCGTTTCATCGCGCTGGCACACGCTCTCAGGCACGCACCCACACGCGCAAACACAGAGAAAAAACACTGGCACGCACATCAGAACCACACACAACACACAAACGTGCACATGCGACGCACATTTTATACAACAAGGGGGTGGAGAGGAGGAGGAGGAGGAGGAGGAGGAGGAGAAGAGAGCGCAGCGTCACAGGGAATGTGGGATCTCTGGCAGCAGGAGCCCTGCGGGGTCGCGGCGCTCCACCGGTGACCGAGAAGGGGAGCGAGAGGTCAGGGTGAAGAACAGGGTGTTCCTTCTCCTCCATCTCTCTATCTCTCTCCCTCTCTATCTCTCTCCTGTTATCCGTTTCTCTCGTTCTACCTGTCTTCGTATCTCTCTCCCCCCCCGACCACCGTCTCTCCCCAAATCTCTGTACCCCCCCCCACCCACCCACCCACCCACTGCGCCGCTTCCTCTTCACCCTGACCTCTCGCTCCCCTTCTTGACCTCCTTCTCTCCATCCCACTCCGTCTTCTCTCTCTCTCTCTCTCCCTGCCCCTCCCTCGTTCCCTCCCTCCATCAGAGGGGAGGCCTCGTCACTATCAGCCAGGGCAGGCTACACCGGGAGACAGGCCTTCTAATGAGAGGGTGTTAAAGAGAAAATCCATCCTCCCTCCCTCTCTCTCTCTCTCTCTCCCTCTCTCTCTCTCTCTCTTCCTGTCCCATTTCGTTCTATCTCTCTCCTCACCCCCCCCCCCCCCACATGCACACACACAGCCCCCCTCTTTTTTAATTAGACAGATCCCACAGGAGCTGGGGGCCATTTCCGCCGCTGGTGCAATCATGAGTGCACGTTGGTGTGTGTGTGTGTGTGTGTGTGTGTGTGTGTGTGTGTGTGTGCACACATGTAAGTGTAAGTGTGTGTCTCTCGCAATGCGTGTATTTCCCTCTGTCTGTTTATGTGTCTGAAAGTGTGTGTGCGTCTGTGTGTGTGTGTGTGTGTGGGCCTATGGGCTCATAGTTTTCAGTGAGGATGTTTTTCTGTGTGTGTGTGTGTGTGTGTGTGTGTGTGTGTATGTGTGTGTTGTGTGTGTGTGTGTGTGTGCTAGGGCGTTGAGCGGGCGCCTGGGTTGGGGGCGGAGCGACAGATATTAATGCGGCCCAGCTCTGGTGTATCGATCTGTTTGCTGCGCGGGGCCGCAGGGGACTCAACTGGCGGCAGACGGGTGTGTGTGTGTGTGTGTGTCTGTGTGTGTGTGTGTGTGTGTGTGTGTGTGTGTGTCTGTGTGACGGTTGGGGGGTAGCGGGTAAGAGATAAGGGAGGGAGAAGGAAACTGGAGCTCAGGAATAAGAGCACACACACACGCGCGCACGCACGCACACACACGCACACACACACACACACATAATATGGGGCTGGGCTGGGGGTGGAGGACACAGTCTTCACCTCTATAACTCCTATAGTTTGACTGCGGAAACCCTCTTGCCTCTCCACACCGTTCTACCTCTCCTCCAGCTCATCCCTATGAGTTCTCCTTTTGGCTACAGAGGGTGTATAACAAATAACAAAATGCAATCTCCGTCTCTCTCTCTCTCTCTCTTAGTCTCTCTCTCTCTCTCTTTCTCTCTCTCTTCGTCTCTCTCTCTCCCTCTCTCACTCTTCTTCTCTGTCGCTCTCTCTTTCTCTCTCTCTCTCTCTCCGTCTCTCTCTTCTCA
>NC_140236.1:6900048-6915048 GCF_949987555.1 Borostomias antarcticus
CCAGCGGTTGAGCTCTGCTAGTGTAAACGCTAGCGCTAACTCTTGAACTCCCACTACTAATGTTAATAGCCAAGTTTTGCTACTAAAGTTTTTCACTGCTAATAAATTACCTCAAGTCTTCTTTTTTTCCCCTCTTTTTTTGTTAGCTAGCTTCGCTGCGAGTCTACTTGGTAGTCCCAAAACAGCAGAGCCAGGTACAGTAATGCTAGGCTAAGGTAAGAGCTCTAGCAGCGGTATGTGGTGGTTGTTCTATTCTCGGTCAGGGCTCCTTCTTTCCATTTTGCACACTGGTGCTCCAGGCTGATTCTCCCCAGCGGCTCGGCCCAAACACACCGGCGCGGTCCGGTGAGCCCGCGACCCGGCTCCCTCCTCCTCCTCCTCCTCCTCCTCCTCCTCCTCCTCCTCCTCCCTGGGCCTTCACACTGGTTAACCCGCCGCTCTCTCAGTCGCCCCGCCGGGCGGAACGAGGGATGTGAAACGGAGGAATAGAAAGAGTACGGGCCACAGGCGGGGGGGGGGCGGCTGAGGGGGGTGGGAGGGGGCGGTTGAGGGGGGGGGCGCACCTCAATCATCCAACGCAGAGGCGGATGGTCAGACAGGGGGACATCCCCCTTCCCTCTCTCTCTCTCTCTCTCTCTCTCTCTCCCTCTCTTTTCTTCACCTCCCCTCCACCCTTATCCGTTCTCTCCTCCTCATCCCCTCTTCCTCTCTGTCCTCCCTGAGAGGCGGTGACAGCTCAGACAGCCAGACTCCTTAATTCCCCCTCTTATTCCGTTAATCTGTCATCTTTATCAGCTGGAGGGGGAAGGAGGGGGGGGGGGGGGGGGGCGAGGGGGGGGGTTGGTGGTGGAGGGAGGGGGGGGGGGGGTTTAGCGGCGGCCCCCTCCCGATCAATCTCCACATTACAGCTGACAGAATGGTGCTAATAACTTATTGATCCTCCTCTGTGCACCGGGGCTCCGTCGGATCTGAAAGCCCGCCATTGATTGGCTTACGGGCGGAGGGACGCGGTAGGGGGGGTGGGATGGTGGGGGGGGGGGGAGCGGGGGTAGAGGAGCTTCCGTTCAAACTGAGAGAGGATGCGCCGCTGCCGCCACACGGAACACACACACACACTGTTCCTCTCTCTCTCTCTCTCTCTCTCCCTCCCACTGCGTACCCTCGGGGGAGGAAGGGAGGGAGGGGGGAGGGAAGGAGATAGAGAGGCAGCAGTGAAGCAGAGGGAACGGTTGGTAGAGATTAGGGAGGAAGATGATTGAGGGGAAAAAATAAACGTAAAATAACCCATTAATTCATTGCACAGGGATTGCTGTGTATCAGTGCACGTGTGTGTGTGTGTGTGCGTCTGCGTGTGCGCGTGTGTGTGCGTGTCTGTGTGTGTGTGTGTGAGTGTATCAGAGTGCTACGACGATGCATTCCGTTTGGGCCTCGTAATACTCTATTTTTTTTTACATTTGCTCCCTCTATCAAATCATTCTCTCACTCACGTATACACACACAAACACACACACACACACGCACACACACTCACACACACACACACACCACACGATGGTCACATGCACTCACACACAAACCCCCCCCCCTTCCAAAATCCTCACTCACCATACACACACACACACACACACACACACACACACACACACACACAGACAAACACCCAAACCCACAACCACACACACACACACACATCGTCGCCTGACTTTAACTGCCTCTGGGAGTCAGAGCGCACAGGGAGCGGCAGCGGGAGGGAGGGAAGGAAGGAAGGAAGGGAGGGAGGGAGGGAGGGAGGGAGGGAGGAAAGCGGTCCAAAAACACCTTATCCGCCTGTTAGAGTCTCTGGTCTGACCGCAGAGCTACGGTTTACAGTCTCCACAGGCAGCCAGACGCTCAGCCCGGCGCCCCTGCTCTCCCCCTCCCCCGCTCCCCCACCCCCCCGCTCCCCTCCCAGAGCCTCAGAGTAGCCAGGGGCCAGGGACGGGGAGGAAGGGGGGGGGGGGCCGGGCCGGAGTGGAGGGAGGGGGAGGGGGGTTGAGGGGGCGGAGGAGCGGAGGGAGGGGGGGGGGGGCCGGAGGAGCGGAGGGAGGGAGGGAGGGGGGGGGGGGGAGGAGGAGTGGGGGGCAGGGCCGGAGGAGCGGAGGGAGGGAGGGGGAGGGGGCCGGGGCCGGAGGAGCGGAGGGGGGGGGGGGGGTGCGGGGGAGGAGGAGGGGGGGGGCAGGGCCGGAGGAGCGGAGGGAGGGAGGGGGGCCGGAGCTGGAGGAGCGGAGGGGGGAGGGCGTGGGGGGCAGAGGGAGGGAGGCAGCCCTCCTGTCTGTCCCTCAGATTTAATTAACGGCCCACTCCGGCGCGGAGACGGCCCAGCAGCCTGCCTGCTTCCCTTTCCTCTGACACACACACACACACACACACACACACACACACACACGCACGCAGCCAGACAGACACACACACACACACACACACACACTGCCGCCTGCCGCCACAGCCGCCGTCTGCCCTCCCTTGATACCGGCACCGCACTCATTCATCTCTCTCTCTCTCTCTCTCTCTTTCCTTCTTTCTTTCTTTTTCTCCCTCTCTCTTTTTCCAAACTTTTTTTCTCTCTCTCTCTCTCTCTCTCTTGCTCTCTCTGTTTCTCTAGCCACATGCCTGCTGTAGAAGTTAAACACGTCGAAGGGAGTAAGTTAAATAGACTGAACAAACAGGGCCTGATGGAAGCACGGCACTAATGTGACGCACAGTCTGGTCCTCTCCTCTCAAACCACAGCGATCCTACCACAGTCACGATCCCTATACTCTAACGCTGAGATATTAAACATCCAACTTGTTCTGCCATGACAGTGCGGTTGCACGGTAGACTGAGGCCAAATCCAGGCCCTATAGCACCTGCCCGGCATTTCTATATCCGACCACCTGGAAAGACCTCTACCTAGGGTCCACTTTGGGTCAGGGTGTCAGAGACGCCATGAGGAGGGTGTTACGATGGCTCTGTCCTGTCGTTCCCTGACCGTCGTCACCCATTTTTGGACGTGCGTGTGTGTGCGTGTGCGTGCGTGCGCGTGTGTCACTCTAATTTAACCGGCAGACAGAATTTGAGCCGGTGACTGATCGGATCGGACTTGTTTACAGACACGGAGCGAGCCGCTTAGCCACCCTGTAATATCTCCCTTTACAGCCACAAACCGACAGATTTTGGGCCGCGCCCCTCCCTCTGGCGTTGGCCGTACTAACCCCCCACCCCCCACCCCACACCACCCTCCCACACACACTTCCACCCAGGCCTTTGTGTGTCTCTCCCCATTGAGATTACCATTCAGTGGGGGTGATTTCTTTATTAAGCTTAGCGGGCCGATTAGACAGGTCTTTTTAGGGAAAATCCAGCCCAAACTAGGGGCCTAAGACACTGGCGTACGGGGGTCTTAAACATACCCAAGCCTAATCAGGCTGGATAGACACCCGCCTGCCCGCCCGCCTGACCACGCGCCTCCACTCAGCCCTGCATTAGAGACACCGTATGGGCGATTAAGCGGGCGGATGAGATCGCATAGATCCAGTGGAAGGTGCTGGGACAGCGGATGATTATTACACTTGTACAGCGCGGCACTCTGGGTAATGGGATAAGGAGGGATACAGTGTCCCCGGGTGGAGGGTGGGATTTCAGATGCAGTGCCCAGCTAACCCCCTCCACCCCTTAAAGGACGCCCATGGGTTAAATCTACTCTACCAACCATCTCAGAACTTGAGGAATATTCAGGAATATTGCAGCAAAACCTCACGGTAAAAAAGTATAGGACAATACATTAGTTTTTAGAAGAAACAGCCACTTTTAGTGACCTTCCAGAAACCCCTACCCACTAGCACAGCAGGAAACTCCAGACACTCCTGGTCCCTGGTCATTTACATACCATTCTGTTGTTCCAATACAATACAAAATACTTCCTGGGGACACATAATATATCAGACATCTAAACGTACAGTAACGCACTTCTCAAAATAGGCTACCCCTTATACTACTACTGTACATGTGTCTCTGGTGTTAAGTGAGGCTGCAAGCTGTCAGAAAAGCTCTTAGCTTAGCACACACCCATGGGTCCCATTCTCACAAAAACTGGAATAATGGCAAACAGAGCTATTTATTCATTTAAATCAGCTTTTTAGAGGGAAAAAAACTGAAATGTGACAGAAAACTTTGGAAGAACATTAACTAATCAACTTGAGAGCGACATTAAATATTAAGTAATAAGTTTACAGTAGGTTCCCCAGTTAAACAAATTACTGTACATAAAATGGCTAATGTGTGAACGTTTATTCAACCATTAGATTTAAAAGCTGGAAAGAAAGAAAGAAAGAAAGAAAGAAAGAAAGAAAGAAAGAAAGAAAGAAAGAAAGAAAGAAAGAAAGAAAGAAAGAAAGAAAGAAAGAAAAAGAAAGAAAGAAAGAAAGAAAGAAAGAAAGAAAGAAAGAAAGAAAGAAAGAAAGAAAGAAAGAAAGAAAGAAAGAAGCTTGTTCACTAAGACATTTTCACTAAGACACCTCATACCTCCTCCCACGCTGCACATCGCACACGCTTATCGCACACACACATGCACACACACACATGCACACACACACACACATGCACACGCATAGCGAGGGTGGTCACTGGTCTCCTACCTGTGTGTCCAGTGCTGGTGCTGAGGTCGGTGGCGGGCTGGCCCTCGGGCATGCCGTGCTGTCGGGTGTGGTGCAGGTTGGAGATGATCGTGGAGAGGTCACTGTCACGACTGCAACCAGAGAAACCGAGTCAGGGATAGCGCCACACACTCAGGCAATTTTGTGAGACATATAATAAGACAGTGATTCAATAGTGATAAAACAGCAATAGAAAAGACCACAAAATACCACACACACACACATACATACACACACACACTTACACACACACCCACACACACCCACACATACTGTACACACAAACACCTGTTAATAGACAGGCAAGCAGACAGACACACACACATACACACACACACAAAACTAAAACCACATACACACACAGTCCAACAACCTCTCGTCAACTATCTACCAACCTCTCATTAATCCTCTACCCAGTGCCCACAATGATCAGTTTCTGTCTTCTGTGCAGGTTGGCATCCAAACAGGACAAGTCACAAGTCTCTACTCGTGTGTATATTGTCACCAGGCTTTGAGGTGTGTAATAGACAATGACAGACTCCTGTATCAAGCACTTTTAGGTCTCATCCCTTCTCAACGTGGTTGATGAGCTTAAAATGTGATTATCACTTTTTTTCTTAATCGCTCCCAACAAAATCGTACAGGGGGAGAGAAACCAGTCTAAGTCCATTAAAAATATGTCGATAGAAGATGACGAATATCTTTGAATCATCTTGGCATTTGTAGCTTACAGACATCCAATAGGGCGGTAGGCAGCCTAGCAGTGATTAGAGCATCTGACTACGGACTGAAAGGTCGCTGGTTCAAGACCGGGCCAGGCCACTTGACAATCGTTGCCTACCCTCATGCCCTTGAGCAAGGCACAGTACTTAACCCCAACATCAGCTCAACACATTGCAAGTTGCTTTGGATAACCAAACTGTCAAAAGGGAATAGCGTGTTATAATCAACACTACAAAGTGAATGCAAGACCCCACTTTTTTAAATTTCCAAAACATCTCCACAGGATTATGAATTGACCATATGTGGCAAAATAATCCTAAACATCGCAGAATTCTTTCTTGGCAATCCCTACGCTAATAAATCCTTGCACTACTTACATTATTACACATCTATCTATCTATCTATCTATCTATCTATCTATCTATCTATCTATCTATCTATCTATCTATCTATCTATCTATCTATCTATCTATCTATCTATCTATCTATCTATCTATCTATCTATCTATCTATCTATCTATCTATCTATCTATCTATCTATCTATCTATCCACCTACCAACCACGGTAGCGGTATCTGAACGTTGGGCCGCTTTGCTGCTGATCTGGGGTTAGGCTGATCCGTTAGGCCCACTGCCTGTCAGTCTGCCAGGGTGCGACACCCCTGCCCTGTCCTTCAGAGCCAGTCGGGGGAGGGGGGCAGATTAGGGCTTGGTATCTGGATCGGTCCGACCTGCCCGGTGCTAGGCCGGCTCCTTCTCTAACCTCCCCATGGGAACAGACACAGTGTGTCATAGAAGTATATCCATATAATCTGATTAGCTCTCTGATCGCATTAAGCAACATAATTATGGAAAATTATGGAAAGCGATTAGCATTTGAGGGAATAATGCAGGCGTACAGTACTGAATCTACTGTTGTATCATTGCACATATGGTCATGTAGTGTAGGCTACACACAATGGACTGAAATTTATAGAGGGTTTTAGGGTAAGAGAAACCATTGTCGATGTTTGGTTGAATGTACCTGTAGCACGTTAGTTGTCAAGTGACTAAAGTATTGGTCTAGTTTCCTGAACAAAGCATGGACGTCACCTTCCTGAGGTTCTTAGAGAAACATATGTTGCATTGTGTGCATGCTGAAATGTGACTATTTTCTGTTGTTTACCTTTCTCTCTTTCTATCCTCGTTTCAAGGACACGGGGATTTCACCGAGTTCAAGTTGTCAGACACATCATTCAATTTGTATTCAGGCAATATTCCATTCATAGCATTTGGTCAGGAAAGACCTGTTAGCCAGAGCCAGAACGTTGCCTGCGTTCTTCTGGGTCAGAGTGACGAGGCAGGCGGGGCGGCTGCGACAGAGACGCAGTAGATCGTTATTGTCCGCCACCACTCTGGCGACAGCGAGGGCGAGGCCACACTGTTTGTGGCTGCTGAATTCTGGGTTTTACAGCGCCAAGATTACAGACTCCAGCTCGCTAATGTCAGGCTGTCGCATTCGAGCTGTTTTCCAAACAGACACGGGGAATTTGTTGCGTCTGATTCTGACCACATTTGGTTTCCAGTCACTTGTCAGTCAGCGGGAGTCGGTGACTCAGGAGAAAACAGAACGAGGCCCTGTCAAAACAGCCTTGTCCTGTCGCCAAACAAGGAGAGAAGCTTTTGTAGAGTGTGACATCAAACTTTTAATGACGCCACTGACCGCTCAAACTCCAAAGACAAATCATAGCTTTCAATACAAGTACAGTAATCTCTTCAGAAGTTCCTCCTGTTGCTGACGCTTCACATGTGATCCTATTGAGGGGCTTGGGTTTTATTATCACATGGCCATTTGCAATTCGCCGCCGCATTTTCGAACGACCGCAAACCAACACTTCAACCGAGCACCCGATGAGATCCTGACGAGATCCTTATACCCTCTAGGAATCTACAGTAGGCTACACCCCCCCCCCCCCCCCCGACCCCACCGTGGGCCGATCCAAAGTGATCGTGATAAAGCCATCCTGAACTTGGGTTATTATCCCCGGCCAAATGATCCGCTCTAAGCCGTGACGAGCAAGGACATCGTTAGCCGGCTAATTAGCGCCCACTTTTCCCCCGGCTGTCCCTATGAGGTCGGTTAATGAGACCCATGTCCCACCCCGAACCCCTGCCACCTCCACCTGCTCAGCCGCCAAGGTCATAATCTGCTCCTAGATGAGAACAAGGTGAAGGGGGGGCATGTTTAAGACCAAGCTGGCTGACTCAGCGCTCCCTCCCGCCAGCGCGAGGGTAGGGTTGAAAGGGGGGGGGGGGGGGGTGGGGGGGGTGAGAGGGACCTTGAGGTGAGGGAGGGGGGTTGGTAGCGGCTGAACCTGATGACTGTTAAGAAGGACACGTCGCCTCTTATCACCTGTGCGCACGGCGGAGATCGTCTCATCCCATCCCAGGCTCTTCTCTAGATTGGTTGATGTCCTCGTTCACCCTATGACCCAGACCGATACTATCAACTAATATGCCAGACGCCATAGTCACTGCTAGCTTGTAGCCTATACGTTGACATTGAGGTTCTTTTGCTGCGTCATATTACGGAAGATTTGGGAACTTAGCTAACAGGCGAATTAAATTAATATTCTATACACGCAAACAACACTCACAGAGGTGATTTTGCTCATCAAATGTTCTTATCTGTAGTGACCATTATTAACTACTGAATATAAAACAACCGTTTTTGTATTAATGGCTAAAACACAAAGACAAACTAAGAATTTAAACCAGCGCAAATTTTCAATAGCTACAGCCTGCAAACATATTCATTTAAACTAAAACAGGACAAACAGAAAATCTCAGTCTCAGGGGATGATCCAATCTACAGCAGTACTCACTGCTCAGACCCTCGGAATGACAGGAGAAGCATCTCCTCCTGGCATGGGAGCAAAGTAGCTGAGCGCACCCCCAAGGTGCCGCACTGCGACATTGGCGAAGGAAGCCCAGGTGCCAGGAGGTCATGGTATGAGTTGGCATGGGCTGACCGCCTGGTCACCCTGACACCATGTCTGACACCACAACAGAGGAAAACGCTGGCAGACAGATTGGGGGGGGGGGGGGCGTAACAGAGGGGGTGTCATGCAGATAGAGGGAGTGAGGGCGGGGGAGAAAGAGAGAGAGGAGAGATAGGGAGAGAGAGAGAGAGAGAGAGAGAGGACAGCCTGTCTGGAACATCTGGTGCCTGGAGGTATACACCATAGCCCCCTCTGACCTCAACCCAACGAAAGGACCACGCGTCCCACTCCAACCTGCATCTGCAAGTGCCCCACAGGTCTGACGCAAGCAATGTGCAAATATTACCATCACGAGATAGGATACAATGCAAGACGACGACTAGAAGACACGGATTAAACCTCAAAGATAGAAAAATTACGAAGGGAAAGGGCATTAACAAATATTTTAAGACTGTCTTATTAATGTCGCTAGGCTTGTTGTTGACATACCAATTTGGAAAAAAGAAAGAATTTTGATTTCTTAAAATCTGATGTTTTTGTTTCTAGACCAAGGCGGTTCTAATGCTGCGCAGCGCCGGGATCGAACGACAGGATACAGCCGGGCCCCTGGTGAGCAGAGAGAGTCATAAATAAATACAGAAATAGATACATAAATAAATAAGAGCAGCTCGGGTTCTCTTGGGCTTTCCCCGTTGTTCCGTCCATACAAAAGCGGATGTGTGGTCGATACAGCTGCCCAGAGAATGAAAAGTACAATGAAAATAAAATATACAGCAAGTCTGCCATGTTGAGGTTTGGTCTTCCTTCAGAGAGCTAGACAGCGGCTTCCGATTTCAATCCCTTTTCTGCCATTGAATAATCTAATATTATAGCAAAAAGTATTGTTCTACTGGATTGTGTCCCTTATTGCTCCAATGAGGGTTATTTTGAGAAAATGATTTCTGCGAAAAAATGTTTTGAGGACGGAAATAGTCAGATGATTGTATCTAATGGGAATTACGGAGAGATTCGTTGAATGAAAAAAAGAGTCCTTGGGAGTGGATCACCAGTTTCCACAAATCTCAGCGCCACAGCGGGTTACATAGACAAACACGACCGTTCCCACAGAGGTCAAATCAAGCTACATGTAACTTAGCGCGAGCTATCTGAACAGAATTATGTTGCAATGGAACCTCTCACCAGAGGTTGCTCAGCATCTCGATCCAGGACGCCACTTTTGACGATGAAGTGCAGAAAATAGTAAGAGGTTCTTGCTACAAGCAAATGTTGGAGACATGGAGAGCCATCATGAGCAAGTCCTCAGCTAGTCTAGAAAGCTCTTCCCACGAATGACTGTTTTAGGAGAGAGCTCATTCAATGAGGCAGTTGCTCGTCATTTGCCAGTGTTGGCTACTGAATGACGCAGTTGTCCAGCAACTTCCAAGAAAGATGTTCTCAAAAATGAGAGAGATGGACCTTTACAAATCTAACACTTGATCAGGTATGGCCATCTCATGTATAACATTACAAGGTAACTAATCTGCAATTACACATACTTTAACATTCCACACAGCAGAGCACAAATACTACTAATAGTACATACTCTACTACACTACTAGGCCTGTACATACCAGGATTGAAAGAGCCAAGCCAGGTATCGTGTTAGCGATTTGCCAATGGCACCCTATGGATTCAGCGTCTAGCCTTCGCGTCTGCTCCCAATTGAGGACAGAGACTCAGAGCACTGTGTCGAGGTGTCCATGCTAGCCTCTAAGCCTCAGCTATTACAGATGAGAAAGGTATGGAGGGTTGGGTTGGTTTATCACTCTCTGTTTGTCCCTCTCCAGAGGGGTCCTTGTGACAACATCCCCTCCTCCCATCCTAACCGTCTAATCCACTTAGACTTAGACACTACCCCGTCAACTTTGACACGAATTAAAGAAATATCCATCTGATTCAGAGTTAATGACAGGTGTGGCATTTTAGGCCTTAGATATGAAATAGAAGGGCAGATATCTACACAAGTCTGTTTCCTAAGTGTAGAGTAGGATGTGTACTGTTTTTTTTTTTTTGTTCCTAGAGGGTGCAGCCTAAAAGCCCAACGTCAGCATGTGGAACTTCTATAATCCCTGGTGGTTGCTCAGTAATTATCCAGACTCCCTGTCAGCACTTTTAAATCAAAGCCCTGTTATCTACAACCAACTGAAACAACACTCAGGTAGGATTTTCTTTCGCCCTCGGGTAAGAGACGCTACTCCTAAACTACCTTCCGTCAAATATTTAGCCTCCCCGAGACCAATCCCGAACAGTCCACTTACCTATGATTCGTCTGATGCACTCCCGCTGACGCCGACAACACATTGGGGTCTTGCTATCGTACGGAGTCGGCTACCCTAGTCGCTGGCTGTGTTTTTGCCGAGCGGGGGGAAGGGGGGGGGGGGGGTTGTTTGGGGGTGACGAGTCTAGCAGAGACGCACTCATGCCAGACGAGACCCTTTTAACTCCTGTTCCAGATGTGACTTCGTTGTGACACCTAGCCATTAATCATGGCGTGGGTCCTGCGGCTGTCCCTGAAGGTTCAACCGCGCCTCGGGGAGTCGCTGGGCGCCGCGGTGGCCCTGGCACGCTCTGCTTACTCAGCGTGACGCGACGTGCACATCTCTGAACGCTATTCTCCATAGGGCCTACAGAACTAATCACCTGTAAAGCTGAGGATGGCCAACATTAACATTAATCAGGTTAAAAGATATAGAGCTTTATGATGAACTCCTCTCCAACCTCCAAAGAGCTTTCTGAAGGCTAACTCTGAGGACTCCTGTCACTGTGGCACTTTCTGAACATTAAACCATCCACATACAAAACTATCAGATATATTTCCAGTTAGCAGGAAAAAAAATAATTTTGATTGTAATTAAGAGTAATTTTGAATTAAAATCATGACGGACAAACTAGTTATTATATTCTTGAATACTTGAATCCTTTATGTAAAGACTTGGGCTTTTGAGGGTTTGGCTAAAGCCACATTCACTGAATAAAATAAAGAAAGAAATAAAGATGAAAAAGCTATATTCACCACTGAATGTGTTTGAGCTATGAAAGATAACCTACTGTTAAGATGCCGTGCACAATAGGATGAGATACCGTGCTACTGTCCACCCTGATGATGTGTCGATGGGCCGCAGATACACTCACACATATACAGCCTCCCATATTTTTCACCATCCCATTGTCCAAATCCGATTTGTTTAGACCCCTCTACGACTCACTTACGAAGCCGTGGTCAATGGAAATCTGATTTCCCTGATTGGACATCCCATTATCCGCTGCGCCCAGACCCACATTCGGGGGGTAAAGTAGAACATAGACGGATGCCCGGGACAGACTGGAGCTGTGGCTCCACCGAGTCCGCCGCCGTTTAAAGGGTAAAAGCCTGACATATTAGTCATAAGTGTTCTTTAAATTCATTATCATCTTAACACGCGAGCAGCACAAGTGTCAGAGGGAGGGGAGACCCTCCTTAATGGGGTTAGTGGGTCTGCTTAAAGCTTTACAGTTGCACTGCTGTCCTCCATGTCACACGCGAGTCTCGAGGTACCCAGTGAAAAAAAAACACAACGTCCTCTTCTCTAATGAGGTTGCATAAGTCGGCTGTCACGCAGACAGCATCAACGTGAGTCTGCCTGAGTGAGTCAGTGAGCAGATACAGTATTATCGTCTCGGACACTTCTTCGTGTTTGCTGACAGAAACAACAGAAGAAAAATACAAAATAAATAAAACATCTGTTTTGTCTTTTTACACATATATGGTTCTATGTTTAGGTAAATAAAATGATTTGTGGAGATTTTAATTCCCAATTCCTTTGTTTTCCGAATGTTCACTTAAAAAGTGAAATATGCCATCAGAGCACAGTAGACATCCTGATTTGAGCTCATGTGGTTCATGTAAATGGCATGACCTCACAATGACCCGGGTAGTGTGTACTCTATGTGTGCATGTGTTTGTTTGTTTGTGTGTGTGTGTGTGCGTGTGTATGTCAGGCAGCATTTTGAGTGAGTGCTCTACAGAGTAAAATGACTCAAATCTAATGTAACCCACCCGCTATTAAGCAATATTAGAATCATAAATATTCCTCTCCATCCACTTCATGAAAATGTCAACTTTGACAAGTTAATAGTTGGTTTTTCATTCACACACTAAACAAATTGTTTATCAACACTGTCAAACTGATGCTTATATTTTGCCTTTTTAGGTCAACTGTTTTAAAGTATGTCACACACTGTAGGTGGCCCAAGGGTTGGAGCGTCAGACCAGTAGCCCAAAAAGTCACCAGTTCAAGACCGGGCGAGGCCGCTGACCTAAACTGGCTGCCTACTGTTGTGCCCTTGAGCAAGGCACTTCACTTCAACACTAGCTCATAGCATCCAGGGGAGCTGGCCATGCTGGCAGACCCTGTGCTTGGCTCAACTGACGGTTAAGATAGAACAGATGTGCAAAAGTTGTATTCTTTCATGAGATAGAGGAGCGAAAGACAATTTCCCCTTGGGGGATTAATAAGTAGAATAAACCAATAACTTCCTTCCATCCTTGTACTGCTTAATAAGTCTAAACGAATAACTGCATAGGTTGTTTTTTACACATTGCTTTAAACTACAGAATTCGGACAGATCAAAGAGATTGAAGAGGAAATGATACCCATTGGGACACTCCCTCAATTATCTAGACATTTCAACTGAATGTGGGAGGTTGGAGCAAATTGAACCATTCTAACCATTCTGAATAGTGCAATACAAGATGACCAACAACAAAAGCTTCCAGCAAGTTGCCTCAGCATACAGTACAACCAACCAAGTCTCTACATCTACCCACTCCTTCAAACATCCCTTAATTAAAGCAGCTAATGAAACTCAACTACAAGCTACACATACATCCACAATACAGAGAGCATCGTGTGTGCGCGTTTGTGTTAGTCTAGTGTAGCCACCGATTCATTAGCCGACGCTGTCGTTGGCCAGTCATGTGCTGTGGTACAGTTAGCGCACGAACTGTACGGTACAGTGTGTATAGGCCACGTTAGCGTCCGCTCCGACCCAACTCTCCGTTTCTCCGACAGCAGGTTCGTGAAGGCTCTGGGACTCTATTTCTGTGGGCTTTGCGGCACATCATGACGATAGAATCGTGATGTTTGTTACTTCCACCATAAATATAATTCAGGGACCGTTACAGGAAGTATTAAGCGCATTTACTGTACGTCAAGCGGGGAACTGCAGAGCACAGCGGGTGATGGTGTGTGGTGGGGTTTAGGTGACTCGCTCTTTTTCTCATTCTGATTCTCCATCAACCGAACCAGGTCAGAAGAGACCTGTATCTCTAAAGTAATGCGCGGTGAAGTGTCCGGGGGTGAAGTGTCCGGGGCCTTACCTCTTTCTCATGATACTGTAGTGCAGCTCGTCCTCCTGCTTGATGTGGGCATGGTCTCCACTGGCCCGGTCGCTGCCCTCACTGTCGTCGCTGCTGAATATGGAGCCCAGCTCCTTCTTGGGCACTCGGTTGGGGGGGAGGGGGATGGTGCGCTTCTCTGCCAGGCGCCCGCGGTTCTGGGCAACAGCATGCGGCGAAAGGGGAGAACAGAGCAGTCTCTTAGAAACGCGGCACTCGGCATTTGCAAACACTCCGCCGCTAACACGCTAAGGCTAATTTCTGGCTAAGATGCTAATGGCTGACGCTAAAGAGGTTAGCGCTCGATATGGGCCTCCACTCGAGGGTTTGAACGCTAACAGCTGACTGGGTGTGCATTGAGCACTGTAATATGCCTCATCGCTCATAGACCAAAATCAATGGCCCTGCTGTCACTGGAGCGAAGACATATTTATATTAGGAAGTTCAGTGGGAAAAAAGTAGGCTACAAATTCTATATCAGCTGTACTAAATAACATGCAGAGTGAGCAGTGCCACATAAAAAGTTCCAAAATACAGCGAAATACAACATTCATAGTTCACCATAGTCATATGTGTTCACAGAAAGGAAAGACAAGAAACTACTGGGTTGGTGTGCTCAGTGTTTTGGCCACAGAGCTCAAAGGAGCACGCGGAGTGGCCCTTAGGGGTTTCCGAAGTGAAGCCGGGTGACCTTTAATATGACCTGAAGAGGTCACTGCAAATTAACACGGGCCTATCAGAGAAGGAGAGGGCTGAGGAGAGAGAAAGAGAGAGAGAGATCTGTTTCATTGGCCATGTACATGGTACATACTAGGAATTTGTCTAGGGTAATGGCATACGCTGTTGGAGACAACATAAGACAGAGTGCAGGACAGGAAAAGACAGGACAGGACAGGACAGTGCAAATGCAATACAAAAAACAGTCCAAATAGAGGAAAGGTAGAGAGTGAGAGGATATGGAGAAAAAAAGCAGAAATGAAAAGAGAAGAGATGGAGGGATGTACAGAGGAAGGTAGACAGCATCAATATAGTACTGAAAAGCAAGAAGATAGAGAGAGAGAGAAAAATGAAAGAGACTTTCTATATGTTGAGGGAACAGCGAATGAGAGTCTGTCCAGCACAGCAAAGCGGACCTAGCTTTGAAACTCTGTCTCTCCCTCTCTCTCTCTCTCCAGCCCTCCCCCTCCCTCAGCGCCTACATCTCGGCTC
>NC_140236.1:6920048-7012548 GCF_949987555.1 Borostomias antarcticus
ACACACACAGCCCCCACGCTCTGAGCGGGCGGTTGCGGCCCAGTAGAGCGGCGCGGGGGGGGTGGGGGGCAGGGGGGGGGGGGGGGGGGGGGGTGGGGGGGGGGGAGTGTATAGGGCGAGAGACGGCGAGATGAGGGCGAGGGGCAAAGGGGGAGGGGGGAGGGGGCGGCGCTGGGAGGTCAGTGGCAGTGCAGCCAAGCGTGCCAGAGCGTCTCTCTTTTCCCTTTCTCTCTCTCTCTCTCCCTCTCTCTCCCTACGTATCTCTCTCTCTCCCTACGTATCTCTCTCTCCCTACGTATCTATCTCTCTCTCTCTCTCTCTCTCTCTCTCTCTCTCTTCGTGTGTGTTTGGATAGGCCCGCCAAGGCAGCCGCGGGAGAGCTTTATGGACAGGTAACGACTCCGCCATTCTCTCCCCAGACAAAAACGGGGGGAGGAGAGAGAGAGAGAGAGAGAGAGAGAGAGAGGGAGGGAGAGAGGGGGGTGAAAGCCAAGTGCAAGGTTGCCAAGTGCTGCTGCCGCTGCTGCTTAGGCATTAGAGAAATTATTTAACCACTAAACAACAACTAAACCGAACACAGTTTCTTAATATGTCTTTGAATATGAGTTCTATCCCAGCTATTTAAAAAAAAAAGTTTTTAAATATGTGGCGGTGTGTGTTCAGGCCGAGTTGAGTCAGTGATGTCAGTGAAGAGGGCTGGTATGTGGGAAGGATGGCTCCACTATCAACACAGGTCAGATGGCGGGAAGAGGTCCCGTTCATATCTCTGCTGATGTAGTCTGGAAACGCCCGACACACATGACACCTCATTTTAGCCCACAGTCCCCACCCAAAACACACATGCATACGCACTCACGCCCTGACAAACAAAAGCACATTTGCAATGCACACATGCACAATGCATACATTACAGCCAATTAACTCACACTCACAAACTCACACACACTGTCACATACAGTACAAGCATGCACTTCCTGCTACACAAATTCCCTCGATGACACACACACACGCACACGCACACAGGCACACACACACACACACATACACTACTACACTACACATACACTACTGGTAGGCAGCCTCGCCTGATACTATTGTCTGCATCTTATTGAGAGAGCAGACTGGTGGCTATTAGCTAATGGCTAATTTGCTGGCTTAATAGCAGATTTTTAAGATGAATTATTCATTGGAGAGAGGGAGGAAAAAAGTAGAGACAGGGGGAGGAGGAGAAGGGGAGGGGAGGGAGGAGAAGGAGAGGGGAGGTGAAGGAGGGGGGAGAAAGAGGGGGAGGACAGGGAGAGGGGAGGAGAGGAGAAGGACAGGGAAACAGAGAAAGAAAGAGTGCATCACTGTATGTGTTGCCAATAAGTTGAACTTTCAGTATTGATCCCTATCGCTGATATCAGGACCCCTGGTGAAGAAGCAAATCACTGGAGTCCTACTCTAGTGTGACAAATTCACAGAGCACACACACTCTACACACACGCTCTACACACACACTCTACACACACGCTCTACACACACACTCTACACACACGCTCTACACACGCTCTACACACACGCTCTACACACACGCTCTACACACACTCTAAACACACGCTCTACACACACGCTCTACACACACACTCTACACACACGCTCTACACCCACTCTACACACACGCTCTACACACACACTCTACACACACACTCTCTACACACACTCTACACACACGCTCTACACACGCTCTACACACACACTCTACACAACCACACTTCTACACGCCGCCCGCCAGGCCAGCCACAGATCCTGTGGTTGCCATGGTAGCATAGCCCTGGCACCATGTTGGAAACACACGCAACCACGCGCACACACAAACACACCAACATGAACACAGCACAAACACACCAACACGCAAATTCTCATGAAGATTACCACCTACCCACAGTACTGTTAGGCTACATGGCAACTCATAACTGTCCTACTTTTGGCTACTTTTGAATTCAGCCTGCAACAGAACATAGTGACTCACAGCAATGACTACAGCTGAGTACATACAGTACTACCAATAACACAAATAAAGAATATGATATAATGTGGATGCACAGTATGACTATGTACACATACTGACACCAAACTCTTTCTATGGTCGTCAGTTAAATAATTTTCCACATCATTGAACTTTATAACCAAATATATCGGTTAAATATATTGAAAATGTCGTTATGAAAATGTAAAAAGTAGGCCATAACTAATAGAATAGAATAACAACGCCTCCCCACTCTCCGCTCTTCCGTGGCGGCGTGGAGTAATTTCTCGGGGCGGAGGGGAGCCCCTGATTGGAGGAGGTCTTTTTACGAGCCGGAGGAGGAGAGTGTAATTTCCTCCTGGCCTCCGACGCTTCCTCTGGAATAACTGAGAGGAGGAAGCCCAGCTCCCCCGGGAGGAGACAGCCAGCCAGCCCAGCCAGGACCGCTTAAAGACACACACACATACACACACATATACATGCGCACACACACACACTCACACACACACAGGTACACACACACGCACACACACACACATATACACGCACACAGACACACACACATACACGCGCACACACACACTCACACACACACACACAGGCGCACACACACACAGGCACACTTATGCACTGTCATACGTACACAAGCTTACACACACGCGCATGCGCACAAAGACACATATATGCACTCTCATACTTACATAGGCCTACAGACACACACACATGCACAGACCTACGGACACAAACACACACACACAGACACACACACCAGCGGCTTCTCTTCTCTCAACGACCACACAAGAGGCACAACTAGAGAGCTTCAACATGGAGCCAAGTACAAGAAATGGCCTCCTCACCCCTTCTGTAACAGCACGCCTTATTACACACTGTGTACAGCCACATCATCTGCTCATAAATCTCACTCAACATAAACAAGAGAAATATAATCATGCGATAATACAACAGGGAATAAACACAAACTAGAAAACAGTCACACTTGTCTACTCCAAAACCACAACAGCCTAAACTATTCAAACAAGCTCTCTGCCTCTATCAGCTTCCAGCCAAGCCCATACTATCCTCTCTTGCTACTGTGACTACTGTCTTATCATTGTTGTTTTCTTATCGGGGGGGGGGGGGGTGGGGTGGGGTGGGGGGGGTGGGGTCAGTGTGGTTGGTGTTATTCCAGGGGGCGGGCCCTTGAATTCAAAGCCACTGATCTCAATGCCCATAGTAAAAAAACTAACATCACCAGTTTACCTGCATCACTCAACTCACACACCTCCGGATTATGGAAACCGTCTTTAACTTGCGTGCCTTGCATACAATAATCAGCACTAGCCACGCTCAGTAGCTCACTAAGCCTCTTACACCCTTCCCACTAGATTAGCACTTGGAAACTACGACAGATGCGCACACACACACGCGCGCGCACACACACACACACAAACAGACAAACGCTGCTGTTCGCACCTGCGCGAACCGATTTGGCGACAGCGAGCCGGCGATGTGCTCTGAGTGGGCACACACACACACAGGCACACACACACACACACACACACACACACAGACACACACAGTGGTGCCATGACTGTGTGGCCTCAGAGCCTGGCATCGTGGTGCTGTTGGCACAGCCGAAGGGCACCGCCATGGTAAACAGGGGTCGGGTTAAACAACCACGTACGTGGAAAACCGAGACATGAGATCAAGGTGGGCAAGAGGAGCAGACCGGTCACTCACATTACTCATAACCTCACTGCTCTTTGCCTAGAGCATCAATTCATTCACCTCGACGTTGTTAGAGAGCAGGTGTTAATGATAATAATGATGACGATTTGAACTGTACCATTAAAAAGAAAACTTAAACTTAAATTTGACCACTGTCTTGACCATGAGCAATATAGTATGTTAAGACACATTATCTATCACATTATCTAGGCACTGTGTACATTCAATATTCAGCTGATTCATTTTGTGGACTCACACACACAAACACACACAAGATCTCACCCAAATTATACAAGTCAAACTAAGCAGTATAATCGCCTATATACCTTTAGTTCCACTCAGCTGACAGATTCGCAAATTGACAGGTCAGACATTGCTAACGAGATGAAAACCACTGAAAATCAGCAAAGATGTCTGGATATAAAATGGTGATGAAACTGTAATCTTACCACTGGAGACGAAATTCGACACCCAGGGCAATCACAGATTGGAGGATGTACCTGTAAGATTCCTTTGGACATAAGAGTCTTCAAACTTTTTCCTGAGAGAAAGAGGGGGAGAGGGGGAGAGAGGGAGCGAGAGAGATAGAGATATAACTTTAATTAAAAAATGAAACAATAGCCCATCCTCTGCCGCCAGTGACAGCAAACACGATTGGCAAGTGACGACAAATGTGAGTAGCATCTACAACAGCCTTACCAAGTAATTTGCATGGGAAACACGAGAATATGTTACACAACCATGCACGTAAGGAATTATACAATGATGATAACAGTAGGCTACACACCGCACAGCAGCCACACTGACGCCTGGCGATTCAAACCACCTTCAGTTCCGAGAGTGAAACACTATAGCCAACAATCAATTATACAATTTCCTGTTTGTTCATTGTAGTATCCATAAATAATACCAGCTCATATTCCCAATTTGGATCATTCATCAGTAAAGGGAGTTGTGTACAGAGCCCCGGGTGGTTGGGTAGACAATGGTCTACTGTCACCTAAACTCTAGTCAGTGGCAGATATGAAACTATTATCTGTTATTTTTGACCTAAGGGCAACACCCTCTCCCTCAACACAACTTGTAGCAACTCGTGTCAGCTCCGTATGAGGTGGGGGTTTAAAAACAAGTTAGCTAAACCAGTGTCATTCACATCCAATCTTCAGCAAACCAATTGAATATACAAACATCCAGTTATATTTTATGAAGGCTTAACTTACATGTATAGCTTTTAAATCAAGGAAGTTGTAACCTAACAGTCAATTTGCATATGTGCAGAACAGTCTTTACTAAATATTAAAAACATTGTCTGCTGACAGTAATAGCAATGTGGAAGTTAAAACTTAAAATACATGATCATATTGCCTGCTAAATACATTATATTGCCTGCCTCGAGCATCACATTCAGCTTAGTTGAAGTGTCAACATCCATATTGCATGCTGTGGGGCTTAACGGAATGATTCACCCCACATCTCAACAATCATACATTGAATTACAATTTACTGTAGGGCTAGGTCACACTAAATGTATAATGTTTTTCACCTTAGTCCACGTGCACGCCTTCCGACGCCTGGTTTTGATAATAGTCGCTGCCATAGACGGCACGTCGCTGCCTCTGATGAAACGGCGAAGTCGGCTATGCGCCTTTTCTCATATCTCCTTACGCGCTGGTGTAATGTAACGCTAAGTAACCCTTTCACTACGAAACCCAGTACCAAACACATGGCATTCCATTCAACAAACAATGACAAAAGTCAAAGGTATAGCCTATACCTCTCACAAGGGTCATGCCATATTTAACGCACGAATCTGTCATGACAAGGTTTTGTTGTGCTTACCTTTGTGCCTAATACTTCGCTTCCAATCTTTGGCAGTCTCCCTTCCGCTGACAAACTGGAACTCGTTTGGGGTGAGCCACTCGCCCCGGTATTTGATCGAGGGTCCTTTGCTGCCTTGGCACAGTTTGTTAATGTATAGCAAAGCCTTGTTCTCCCCGCACTCCACCTCGATGCATGGCTCCCCGTTGTCAAAAAACGGCTGAAAGTCGGGGATGGAGGAGAACCTCTCCAGCATTAAGTCGTCCGGGTGATGGTGTAGGTGCTGGTGATGCAGAGCCGAATCGTGGAGCCCCAAGTACGCACGATGATGGGCGAAAATGTGGTCGTACGGCGGTGGATGCGGGGTCACCACAGGGATAGCGGTGGCATTTAAAGGGGCCAGGTATTCGGACTGGTTGAACGCAGCCAATGCCATATCGTCCCCATCCAGTCTCTCCTTTTTGATGGCAGGCATGTTACTGGGAGCCAAGCGCCGGTAACAAGTGATTTGTAGCTCGTCCGACTCAACTTGTGTGTCCTCTTTTCGGAGTTGGTCAGTCCCAGACTTGAAGACGCGCCACTTTGTTTTACGCGGAGCTCCCGTGTCGCTCTGTGACAGATTGCCATTCACTAGTTTCCAGCTCTCAGTAGCCGCGCGCTCCGCCAGCCTCGCAGCTCCACTCGCATGACGGATCTCCGCGCGCTCCTGCCCACCACATTTAATCGGACTCGCTCTGCTAATACCTGACATGTTGAGCAGACCTCAACTGTGTGGACATTGTGTTGCCTTCAAAGATCATCGAGCCTTCATAGATGTCCTAGGTCCCTTTAATGAACATTTATTATTATTCTATTTTCCTTTATTTTTTGAAATTGTTCTAGTCATCATTGTCCTGTGCGCTTTACACTGAGAATTGCAGTATGACTCACTTGAATAGTTAGCGACATAGGCCTACTAGAATATGAAGTTATAATCTATTGTAAAGATACAAGCAATGGATAGCCTAGAGCACTGGTCACATTAGGATAGCCTATATTTACAAGAAACGAAACTCTCCGGGGCACATAGCCAACAATCTGTTATCAAAAATATTTCCAAGAAGGTTTTTGAGTAAAATAAAGCAACTTAATGGGACTGTTGAAATAGCTGGTTTTTAACCCGGTGTATATCGTTAAAGTCACGCTGAAGTTCATAGACCCAGACCAAACAAGATTTGCACTCTCCGCCGCTTCTCAATTTGGCCCATTTAAACAGCGGAGGCTTTGCGAGCGCGAAAACTGAAAGGGGGGTTCGCGACGGACGTCAATTTTGTGTCAGATGAATTGACACACTTTTTACTGATAAAGATTTTTTTTTTTTTAAACATGCGACACTTTGTTTACAGTTTATCCATTACATAATACTAGTAGGATGTCTCCTGGAATACAATGGAAATCACAATACATTTTAAGTAGTCTAGTAAAGAAAATATTATCATTATTAGGCTATATTATCATTAACCGCTTATATGTCATTCATGACCTGAAGTTCAGAATGTGGTGAATATTCACATATTTCATGCTTTCTCAAATAAAAATGTAATTCCTTCCATTTGTAGGCCTAATCTTCCACTAACATAAATGTATTAACTGTACTAATTGCAATATCCCAACCATTCATCCATTCTATAAAAAACTCAATAGATTAGGGACAAATATTGTTTACCCCACACTGGGTGCCACGAGCTGTGAGTGGCCTGAGGACTATGTGACGGTTCTGCAGTGTTTCCGTGTAGCTGTTGACCAACCCTGAGGAGGGCAGCTTCTCCGGGGTCTCTGGGCATTCTGACTGGAGCTGCCCCATCTGACCCCCGTCAGAGCAGCAGCATCGCCCAGGTTGGCTGGTCCAGCACATGGAATAGCCATTCAGGAGCAGAGGTGGGGCCCAGAGCGCCGTGTGGCGGAGGCCTATAAATCAGGCCTAACGGCCTCTGTCACCCACAGGAAGGAGGCGCGCCGCAGTGGGGAGATGGGAAGCAGAGGAGCACCGTGGACACAGAGGTTACAGTCCAAGTACAGCAGAGCGAATGGCCCGAATTGTATAGCCTACCCCCTTTTTTTTGGGGGGGGGGGGCAGAAATGTGTGGTGTTTTTGTTGTGTTGTTTGTTTGTTTGTTTGTTTTTTTTGGGGGGGGCAACTCGTATCTGCCTTTTCCTGCCACCACCGCATCTCTCACGATACCTCCTGTCAGGGAGTGGGCCTGTTAGCCTACTGCTAAGATTACACAGCACAACAAACATGTACACAAACACATGACCTCATATCAATAGGGTGAGGACACAGACTTGGTACAGGGAGGAAATCCACTTCTTCTCTACTAGTGTCACTTCAAATAGTCTATCTGAAAAAAGGAGTAACAATGGAGTGAGTGTTATTTGTGATGGAAAGTATCTCAAAGCTTTCATGATAGTCTATAGCTCTATACCCAACAGAGGACTACTCACCATCAGTACATCTGTTAACATTAGACTTGTTTATAGAGTTAAATGACAGTCTAGGGCAATGAGTTTTGTTGTAATGTCTCCTCTGTTATTCACAACACATACTTTATCTACAGACTGCAGTAAACAAATACAAACTAAAGCAAAAACTACTTGATCCCCTGTTAATCGCACTGGAAATCCTGAGTTACAATGGAAAGCTAATTCTAGGAATGTAACATTAAGATAATGTTCTCTGGTTTAATTTCCTTTTTATCGCCCCCTGCTTTTATCAGAAAGAACACCCCCTTGGAATGTGTGTGTGTGTGTATGTGTGTGTGTGTGTGTGTGTGTGTGTGTGTGTGGGCGCGCTGGGGTGCACCTCTGGGAGAGCCCTGGTGAACCCAGTCATGCCTGTCACAAAGGGGACACCCCAACCCACTCACACCCACTCGACATGATTCATGGTTTCCATATTAGAATGTCAAGATGGAGGTTTCCCCAAAGTCACACGCCTAATTTTAAATATAACTATATATAGCATCTATATAGCATCTGTATTTATATATAGGCAATCACTACTCACATAATGTTGTAGGATATATGTAATATTTTAAGATTCCCTTTGTTTTTCCATCAGTTTTCAATAGAATTGTGTGTGTAATCATAACGAGGCGTTGACTGAATGGGAGTTTTGTCGACCATACAGAGTCCCCCTAATGACTCCCCCGCCTCCGCGCCGTTGTTGGCAGCGGCCCCGGAGCCGCAGCGCTGCCGGCGGGGGATAGAGGTAATAAATAACCCGGGGAGAGGAGCGGAGACCGCCGGGCGGTGCACAGTCTGACCTGACAAATACTCACTGGAAAACCATCAGAGAGCGAGAGCCCACCCCTAGCGCTTGGAGCCAGCCTCTCAGACATGAGCTTCAAAATATATAGGCCTACCCCTGCTGGAAAAAAGCGGCGTCTCTCCCCCATCGATATCCAGACACTGTTGGAGACACGGTGGGAGTAATTAACTATTTTAGAGAAATGTTAGAATTTCTCTGTTGAGACACATTTCAGTGTTATTATCTGAATAAAAGTATAGGAAAGACAGCAGTAACCAACCACACTCTTAACACCAGGCTTGGGTAGCCTACCTATAGGGTAGGTGTCCCAAAAAGGTAACTTTCAGGGCGGGGAGAAATTATTTCTGGGCATGGCCCCTTAGTATCCAAAGGATTAACAGAGCAGTTCACTGAAATTATTCTCTCTATTCAATTCTCCTCCCAAAATTTAGAAACTGTGGTTTCAGACATTACTGCTGGTGGCACCGAGAGAGATTTTAAAGTTACAATATGCCAGTGCCGGTGAGCGTAGGCTACGATGTAACATTAGACGCAGGGAGGCTCGTCGGGTTTATCCTGTCGTGCCGGCGCCCTTCGCCTTCCTCGTCGGATCTGAGGGGTCAGGCGGCTGTCTGTGATCCCACACAGCGGCTCTTCCACATGGGATTTATTTCCTTGCCGGACGGGCAGGCAGGCGGCCCATGAGGATACTCGTTTTAGCCCAGCGTCTCTAGCTGTCAACGCCAACAGAGGCGAGTGGACACCCGACCCCACATATCCTCTCTAAACACTCCCCTTTCTCACCCCCCCCCCCCTTTAAACACACACACACACACACACACTCTCTCTCTCTCTCTCTCTCTCTCTCTCACACACACACACACACACACACACACACACACACACACACACACACACACACATACACATATAGCCTACACACACCACACACACACACACACACACACACACACACACACACAGGACAGCACGCACACAGCTACACTGATAGAGGCACACGCGATCCTTCACCCTACCTCTTTCGGAAGTCCAAAGAAGAAAAATATTTTCTGACCACCCAGTAGGCTATGTATAACATATTTAAATTTAAATGTAGGCCTATCTTTGAAGTTCAATAGGCTACTGATTTGCTGCCAATTTCTTATTCTGAATCTTGCCCCAAAACATTATACAATACACCTACTATATACTAAAAACCTAAACATTTCAACCAGGCCTAAAATCCTAAAATACATGACCCCCCCCCCCCCCGCCCGTTAATAATTTGTGCACTAAAAGATAGCGTGCCTCCCTGAGTTTGTGGGAGTTATTGGCACAATATTCCCCACCATATTTGTGCGAGGCAGTGATAGGAACATAAATTATTTCTTATCTCTTCCGCAATCCATTTTTCAAAGGGTTCACTGTATGTTTGAAGGGTAGCAGAGCCAACAGCCAACTACAGATAGTAGGCTACATTAGCCTTCCTGAGATTCCTCTTAGAGATTTGAAATGCTATTTCAGAGTAGAATCGCCTAGAAGTGAAAGGCCTAAGGACTGTCATTACATGCACAACCAATTAAGGCAAATAAAAGGGACAATGGATTAAAAATAAAATTTGACATCACACATATCTTGGTTGTACACTAGGCCTAATTGTTTTTTTGGCCTTTGAATTAAGTTGCACGTTCAATGTCATGTTCAAGACATTATCAAAAAAGGCTGACTATCTATCTATCTGTCTGTCTGTCTGTCTGTCTGTCTGTCTGTCTGTCTGTCTGTCTGTCTTTCTTTCTTTCTTTCTTTCTTTCTTTCTTTCTTTCTTTCTTTCTTTCTTTCTTTTTGTGCGTGGCTGGAAGCCAGTGCACCATTAGCATTTGTCCGGTTGTCACTCCCTCCCTCCCTCCCTCCCTCCTGCCCTCCATCATGTTGTTGACCTGCAGTTCTATGTTGCCACCACAAGAGGCAGTAGTCCCAGAATACCAAAATAAATACACTATGACACCACACACTTTACAGATCCTTGGTGGTATAGTGGATAAAGTGCCTGATTCCCATGCTGAAGGTCAGGGGTTCAAGCCTGGAAGACTTTTTTTTGTAACTGGATGTTATAGAAGCTATGTAAAAAATGTGGTTACCTGGTGGTGCTATGTCAGTTATTGAATTTATGTGCAGTAATTGAACATTTGAAATACTCCTCTTTTGAAATTATACCTACAGTATAGGTGTCTCAGTAATTACCCATTATATATTAGGCTATACTTTGCATGTATTTACCAGGTAAATGTTTAGTAATTGGGGGACTATGAAAGGCTTCGCACAGACGAAGACTGAGAGCGCTGGAGATCTCTGACTGCCCAAGCATCCAGCATGACACCCCTACGGCCCCCCAGGCCATGGGATGAGTGAGTGAGTGAGTGAGTGAGTGAGTGAGTGAGTGAGTGAGTGAGTGAGTGAGTGAGTGAGTGAGTGAGTGAGTGAGTGAGTGAGTGAGTGAGTGAAAGGAAGGGTTACCCAAAACATTTTCAGAGTAAGTTAATTTAGCAATAGAACTCCATAAGCCTAGGGCCAATGGGCCTAGGATAATAAACTACCGGTGGAATGGTGGTGGAGCAATAGTGATAGCATTTTGGATTACTAGCGGACCGCTGTCCCTGACGCTAATAATCCGCCAGAGGTCCGCTTGCCATTCGATATGCAAATGGCCAGGAACCCACCAGTAGATTCGGCTGGAGGTCCGCCAGCGGATTCGGCCGGAGGTCCACCAGCGGATTTGGCCGGAGGTCCGCCAGCTCGTCCATCGGGGACCCACTGTAGGTCCGCTAGCCTTGTGTTATCTGGGTTTATCCCTTACCTTTGTCCAGAAACAGAAGTTGAACCAATTGCAGCAAAATAGCTAACGTTACAGTATAGTATAACATCAGTATAACATCAGTGTAACTGCTTTAGCCACTGATCGCTACCATTATTGTTATGGAAGCTGCTGCTTGTTGTTGTGAGCTCATGAGCTAACTGGCTATCCCACTCTTATTGTGCTGGATTAGCATTGGAAGCATTGGAACTGATGTGTCCAGGCCAGAAGATAGGCCAGACCTACAGTATCTTAATTTGTCAGACATTATTTCATGTCATTTCAATTAACAGCTATTTCAGTGGCATGACTAGCTTCTGTCCTACCAGTCCTGAACAGAAACAAGCCAGTCACGCACATAAGCCAGGCTTGACCTGGCCTGGTTCTTTCTTTCTTTCTTTCTTTCTTTCTTTCTTTCTTTCTTTCTTTCTTTCTTTCTTTCTTTCTTTCTTTCTTTCTTTCTTTCTTCCTTCCTTCCTATCTATCTGAACCCTTTCTGAACTGAATACGACTGTAAAGATCATCAGTAAGATCATCAGTAAGATCACTTACTACAACCTACTACACCCTCTTGCCCTCCGAACGCAGGTGCAGGTCCCTGACCCTCAGAACCAGGAAGAACTCTTAACCCCCAACCCCCACCCACCTCTCCCTACTCCAGGGAAACTGTCACATACATGGACTTATGCACACACACGTCGTACACACAAATACACACAAATACACACACGCACACACACACACACACACACACACACACACACACACACACACACACACACACACACAAACAGAATACGTTCTGGTGGTCTCACAAGGCTACTACTGTAAATTTATACAGTACATTGAAGTACTTTTTCTGTTAGCATGGGAATTTTGATATGGAGGGCCGTCACATAGTTGGGTAGGTAGAGCGGCCAGCTGGGGATCGAAGGTCCCCGGTTTGATCCCAGCTCCCACCTGTGTGCCAAAATGTCCTTGAGCAGGATACTGAAGCCCATAATCGCTCACGTGCGGCAAGGTGGCGCGTTACTGTCGCCTCACAGCAAGAAGATCCTGGGCCTTTCTAGCATGTTCTCCCAGTGTTTGCAAGGGTTTCCCCCAATAAAGAACTCAATACAAAAAAAACATGCAGAACAGATCTCTAACACTGTCCATCCCTAACAAAGACGAACAGGAGCACTTGGATTGGTCCCCGGGCGTGGCTCATGTATGCTGCCTACTGTCTGGTCCCGGCTGCCCTTGGGGGAGACGCTCCAATCATTCATGTGTATGTCTGTGTTTCGGCATTGCCGCCTTCCTACACCATGTGATGTGTGTTTCACTGCATGACAAATAATGATGTTTTTGTTTGTTTGTTAGGCTTAGGCCTACTGTACAGTTTACGCACTGATCCCTCAGATCATGGTTGAAATAGCTGTAGGTCTAACTTAACTGTTTTATGACAGCTTCACAGTGTGTAGTTGAATATTTGAATCCATGGCGGGACATTTTCTTTATCTTGTTTTCTACAGAGGCCTGTGTAGGCTGCCCCTAGGCCTATGAGTACACAGACCAACATCAAAACAGATTTGTAAAGAGTTAATATCTGCTTGCAAAGAATAAATCCCTCCTCTCCCTGCTCATATTGATTTCTGCCTGCATGATGTGAAACCAGCAATCAGCACTGCGGTTTGAAATAGCCCTGAAACTGGAGCCGAGACGTCGATGAGTCGCCAACACGTTTCAATTAGTGAGCCGCTCTGGCCTATCCGTCCCCCGGGGTGGGGAGCTCAGAGGGGCCGGTCACGCCCCAGACCGGAGGTTTGGGGCTGGTGGAACTTGAAAGAGCCTGCTTGTGTGTTTCCATCATATTGTTATGTGCAGACCCTACCCTATGCCCTCACTGCCCTTGAAGATAGTTTAAGAGTGCCACAGCAGTGATAGGCAGGCCTGTATTTGTTATTATTATTATTATTTTGAAATCCCATATTTATATCTATTTATGTTCAGGAGGGATGCCGGTATCCTGGGAGAGAGTGGAAGGTTGGGAGTACCATGAGTGGGGGTGGTCTCTCATTGGCACGTCCTGCATAAAGGAAGCACCATGAGAGTGTCAATGGAGGAATGAGAGTCAACTGCTCACTGAGCTCTGGGCTTCATGGGCAGTGAGCACCCCTTCTGTTCAGATTCCTACCTGAATCTTTAAGAACTGGTTTTTAAACCTGTGAAATGTGTGAGATTATTCTTGTAACGATGAGGAATTACTGGGGTGGCTACGTAAGATTATCATACACCTTACATAGCGACAGCCTTGGAGATAGGGTGAAAGTTAGCAGTGGTGTTATATGGGGCAGCTTTGGCTCAGGAGGTAGAGCGGGTCGTCCAAAGATTGTAGGGTTGGCGGTTCGAATCCCGGATCTGCCTGTCCACGGTCAAAGTGTCCTTGGGCAAAGACACTGAATCCCTAATTGCTCCCAATGAGCATGCATGGCCGGTGTGTTTGAATGGATGAATGAGAGGCCATTGTAAAGCACTTTGGATAAAAGCGCTGTATAAGTGCAGTCCATTTACCATTACCATTTATCATAATATGCCGAGTGTGGAATTGTTGTGTGGGCTAGTGTCACCTCATCCCCAACACTTAATGTAGTCAACTAACCTGAAAATACTACATCATAATTGCGCAGGTATGACATTGGCTGCGTTCCGAATCACATATTTCTACTTCTTCCTACCAGTACCTACTACAGCTGCCCTTAGAAAGAACGTACTTTGCAAGCAGTAGGCATCCAATTGGGACATACTATTTTGTCATAACATTGCGCCTTGAAATTTGCCCACATCCGTCTCTGTCCATAACGCGACATTCGTCTACAGCTGTCACGACTCGCACATGTGACGCACATTTCCGCTGCACACAGGATTGTGGGTTAGAATAGCCAGACTACGACCGGATGTAGTAGGACATCCTGGTATTTTTGCCATACTGCATGTGGCATACTATGTATTGGGACATACTACATCCTGTTTTGGCATACTATATAGTAGGGTAGTATGCGATTCGGAACGCAGCCATTGATGATCTCTGATAGTCACCTAAAAGGCTACTCAACAGTAGCGTTTCCACCCATATGTTAGGGTAAGCTGGCCTCGTGAGACAATTCTGATCTCGCGAGCTCACATTCTGTTTGTCACGCAGATCAGTCTAGCCAGACTCAACATAAATCTGCCGGGGCCAATCAACGCCCTATGAGGAGGAACTACTACCAGCTATGGTGGCTTAATGTGCATGGTTTAACGTGACAACAGCAAGAAACAATGATATGGCACCATGAAAGACTGTGATAGACAGATCGTTCATCCAACCACCTGCCAAATATTTTTGAAAGTGCCTGCCTTTTTTGAGTCTCCAACAATCTCCTTCCCAGATGGTTGTGTGGAACAAACCATCTGGTGCGTCTGGTTAAGGGTAAGCCTGGCTTACCCCCAAAAATGGCAATAAAAAATGTAATTAATTCTCCTCACAATTTTGTCAGCGCTTGCGATCGCCCTCTCTGTCCTTGTGAAAATAAGTTATGCCAGTCAGTGGGAAAACCAATGTAAGCCGTTATGGCTTACAAAACTTTTTTATTTATTAGCCAATCAGATGAGGCTACATTCACTAAACAGTGAACTAACCCCGAAGTAAACTAAACTGTGATTAATCAAGATGTCTGAAATCGGGGTTGAAATAAGCCAAAACATCCTTGGCTTCTCCCCAATCAAATCTGCCAGAAGCCAGCTTTCAAATTTTCTTTCCAATCAAATCTTGTCATGAATAATTGTCTTTCTTACAGTATATACATTCATCAGTCATCAGTAGCGCGTTATCCAACGTAGGCTTCTTGGCAGCAACAGCTGGTGAGCAACTATGGAAAACGGAGACCTTTTCCATAGTCTAAGAAAACATTAGAGCAGCAGCTCAAAATAAAATAAGGGCAGAGACCTACCTGCATAAGGGAGGACAGCACAAGGGAGACCAATGGATTTCGGATTACTAGCGGACCGGTGTCCCTGACGCTAATAATCCGCCAGAGGTCCGCCTGCCATTCGATATGCAAATGGCCAGGAACCCACCAGCAGATTCGGCCGGAGGTCCGCCAGCTCGTCCATCGGGGACCTGCTGTAGGTCCGCTAGCCTTGTGTTGTCTGGGTTTATCTCTTACCTTTGTTCAGAAACAGAAGTTGAACCAATTGCAGCAAAATAGCTAACGTTACAGTAATCCTCACTGCTTTAGTCACTCACCGCTACCATTAATGTTATGGAAGCTGCTGCTAGTTGTTGTAAGCTCATGAGCTAACTGGATATATCCCGCTCTTATTGTGCAGGATTAGCATTGGAAGCATTGAAACTGATGTGTCCAGGCGACAAGACCTATCTTAATTTATCAGACATTATTTCATGTAATTTCAATTCACAGCTATTTCAATGGCATGACTAGCTTCCGTCCTACCAGTCCTGAACAGAAACAAGCCAGCCACGCACATAAGCCAGGCTGGACCTGGCCTGGTTGTTTGTGTCATGCATGTTTGTTATTGTCTTGGCTGCAAGATAGTGTGCATTGCCTATTTTTATCATGTTATCTTGCTAAGGCTAAGTTATTCCATGCAAGTTATGTTGCTGGCTGCCATGACTCAGCTTTGGAAACAGTTGTCATGTCAACTTCATAAGATCATGAACTCTCCGCAAATTAACAATGAGGCACCACACCGTGTGGTCATTACATAAAACATAACCCCATCAAATGGTGGATTTATTTCACGAAGCACCGGTTGCAGATATTAAAGTTTTGCTACAGGAATTTCTGTTATAATATAGCCTACTTGTTTTTGAGAAACTGAAGTTCGCCTAACAGATGATTCCATATTCCATCAGGGATCTTGTGAGGACAGGTGTGAGGAGTAAACAGACAGTATGCATTTCCTATCGTAGGCTACATGTGTAGGCCACTGTGAGTGACTACGGACAAGAGGCAGCCAAGCGGGGGGGGGGTCAGCCCACTCTGTGTGACCCCCTCTCTGACCCCCACGCTGCAACATTCTCTGACAGTTCTCCTCAACAACAGTACACTGCACACCGAGGAGGAGTATGCAAGCGGAGCTGGGGGTTACGGGTGCACCATGGGGGCGCAGCGACATCTCCCTGCCCCCCACCCACCACAGCCACCCCCCCCCCCCCCCCCCCCCCCCCCCCGGCCTCTTTCTCCATGGCTGGCTGGCAGCCCTGCATCAGACTCACCACAGGCTCTATCCCCCCCACCAAAACCAGCCCGATCGATACAGCTCTTCGCCTTTCATCTGACCAGAGCTTTGGAGGAGCTGCACTTCCTGGAGAAAACCCAATACAGCACTCACTCTCAGGGTAGCTTAGTGTGTGTGTGTGTGTGTGTGTGTGTGTGTGTGTGTGTGTGTGTGTGCGTGTGTGTGTGTGTGTGTGTGTGTGTGTGTGTGTGTGTGTGTGTGCGTGTGTGTGTGTATCAGAGGAAGAGAAAGAAGAGGGGTGGTAGCAGAGGAAGCCAAGCAGTGAATGTGTCTGAGAGAGCATGGAGGACGACTGTGATGAATCAATTAAGGCATTAGATTGGCACAAATTCATGCAATTTATAACTGTCAACACAAGTATCCCCCTCCCTCCCTCGCTACAGGGTAAGTGAATGGTTTTCTTGTTTTCAAAACACTCAGTGACAAGAAGTTACATTTACAGTAGCTTCATACTACTAGAACTGTGACGAGAGTTCTACATTTGCCACAGACAAGTCTACAAGTTCACAGACAGTTTTTCTATTGTGGGATATCTCCTGGAGCGTTATGTGTGGGAGGTTTATGTTAAGGAATAAAAATGTGTTTGTTGTTAATTAAGGTGTCTGGATAATTCTATGAGGGATGGCTGGATCATATGACCAGGCACGGAAATAAAATATTAATTAACTCATTCTTTCATTTGATTGCTGAAGGTTATACTCAAATGACAGGGCCTAATTAGAATCAGAATCAGATTAATCTCTCTATTCTCCCTCTTATACCCCAGTTTCCGAAATGTGGATCCTAGGAGTCCAACAGAACCTTCCTGTATTAGACGGCCCCACAGAACCTTCCTGTATTAGACGGCCCCACAGAACCTTCCTGTATTAGACGGCCCCACAGAACCTTCCTGTATTAGGCGGCCCCACAGAACCTTCCTGTATTAGAGGGCCCCACAGAACCTTCCTGTATTAGAGGGCCCCACAGAACCTTCCTGTATTAGAGGGCCCTAGAGTACCTTCCTGTATTAGAGGGCCCTAACGGAGCCTCTCCACTCAGCAGCCAGGTTTTGCAACCAAGACGCATTAGGAGGACATTTAGGGAATCCTTGAAGGGTACATAGAAACCCAGATTCATTATTAGCTACTGATGGACTGTTGTACTGTTGGATATTTTAGAAATACATCCTTTGATTCCCTTGGATTTCACCCCCCACACACACATTAACAAATATGGATGTGCGCACACACGTCTACACACACACACACACACACACTCCTCCGACCCCAAGGACAATCTCCAGTCAGGGATTCTGTCCAAAAATGTTTAGTCTGCCCAGAGCGGCGCAGCACACTGCCTTGTGTTTTTATTGGCCGCCTGAATCGTCGGCTTTTCCGTAAACCGTCGGAGCTCCGTACAGCGCGGGCCAGCACTTCCCGTCCCCACAAGGGGAGCGGCGAGATGGGATGACGGAGGTGGGAATCGGGAGGTGGGGGTAGGACGGGAGGCAGAGAGACACAGCTGCCAGTCCCCTCGGGGCCGAGCTTAGCCTCATAAACAAGTCTCAGTCTGGCCACTGGGGACTCGTGCACAGTCCCACTGGAAACTGTGTGCTCCTGGGTGACTCACCCTCCAACACGCAGGGGGAGAGACGGATGAGGGGAACGGCACCATCCCGAAACATTTCCAGAATAGCCAAAATAGACTCGGTTTTGTCCCAGACTGATGGTAACCAAATGTCAAATTTAGTTGAGGTTTGGTTGTAGTAACGTCTTTGCGCCGACGCTGCCGGGACAGAGTAGACCCACCACGAAAGCTCATTTATATGTTACAGAGCATGACCAGGGCCCATAAATATGTAATGAAGATGTTTATTCTGCTTTTATATACCCTGGGAGTTGGTCAGGTGACAGGGTGGGTTTTCATTGGCAATACTGCATGTGTGTGTGTGTGTGTGTGTGTGTGTGTGTGTGTGTGTGTGTGTGTGTGTGTGTGTGTGTGTGTGTGTGTGTGCGCGCGCAACCGTGTTTGTGGAGGGGTGGGGGTGGAGTAGATTTTCACTTCTTCTTTTTTTTACAATATGTGTGAATGAAAGTGATAAGAATTCTAATACTGCTTTTTTACACATAATACTCAGCGCTAGTTTTAACACTTCTTCAGAACGTAGCCTACGACTGGTTCGTCTACTAAGAAATTACATTCATATCCCGTATCTATCTCATCGTCATGGTACACAAATCAGCACCCATATCGTCATGGTACACAAATCAGCGCCCATATAAATCCTAAAACCCCACTGGGTCTGTACCAGCTGTAGCCCTGCTCCCAGTGTCAGGTGTGAGTTAAGGACGAAGCCGTACCCTGCTGTCGGTGGGTCGGGGGAGGGGAGCGGTTCAGGAATGCTGGTCGGCGGGGGCCGGGGCGGCTTCTGCCTTGGCAGGCGGATGAAGTGTGGATCATGTGGGCCGGCGTGTGGGTGATTAATGCGCGGGGGAACGCACGGGAAAGAAAACAACGCCGTAAATCAGTCGGCTAGCCGCCCTGCTAATTGTAATTGAAATGAATTTGTCTGCCCCTAGTGCCGGGAATTGCAATTGATATTGACCAAAGAAAGGGGGCCCCGGTGGTCCATGGGAAATGAAACGAGGAACGCGTTGTGCGTCGGTGCCGAGATCAATAGGTTATGCAGCTAACCTGGCGCTGGCATCCGAGGATAGTAAACAAAGGCAGGGGGGCTTGTTACAGGTGAGTTACGGTTGTGGTTAGGGTTGCTTGAGGTTTTAGGTGCGATGTCCTCGTTGAGGGATATTAGAGGATATTCCCATCTCTACAGTTTCTCTATGAGCAGCATTAAATACTTGAACATTGATGCTAGATGGCTGCAGGATGCTTCTGTCTCAAACCTCCTACAGACAGCCAAATGGGCACCCATTCATTAAATCAGTCACTCAGCAGCTAGTTGGGACTTGGTCGGACCTGTCTGTGTGTGGATTTTAAATCAGCTGGCGATGGAACTCAGAATAGAAGGCTTTCATAAGGAGTATAATGAAACTAAAGGGTTTTGAGGGGGTGGCTGAATCAACAATCATATTTTTGTGTGTGTTCTGTGTTCATAAGTATAATGAATGACAAACATTTGATGTTATTATTGGTTATTATATAAATAAACAAACCCTGGCTATCTAGTTTTGGGCTTCATACCATTGCCTACCCTTGACCTAGTTGACTGAGGATTACTGAGTGGAAAGCATGTTGCTCCCTAGTTAGGTAGGAGAGGTCCATATCGTGGAGAGTTCCCCACAAGACCCTTCTGTCCCTTGGGTGTGGTTTCCATGTGAAGGCAACACATGGGCCCTTCTTTACTTTATAGGGCTGGAGCAATGTACTGTCAATATACGTGATATAAACATGCTGTATTAAATTCATAGTCACAAACTATTAATATTCACACAAAAAAACAACATTTTGGGGTTGGGATTTCACGTCCATACCCATTCAAGATGATACCTCTGGCATCCCTGAACTGAGGGGAATGTTGGTGTAATGAGGGCACAGTTGGACGTGTGGGAATATTTCTCTCAGCGTGTCTAGGATTGCCCAGCAGATGCGGAGCAAACACTAACCATGCTAACAGAGTCACAAACAAAAACAAGGGTTTACTACTCTGTTGTCAGTGGATAGGATGAACAAAAGGTAACAAAGGAAGAATATTTTGACAAGGTTTCCAGTCTAGGCCTGGCCCTATCCTTTAGCAATGGACTGAGCATGAGCTAGACTAAAAAGTTTGAGGTGCCATGGTGCAAAGCTCCACGGCTCCCAATGCAAACCCACAAGACTCTCTCTCTCTCTCTCTCTGACACACACACACACTCCAATACGACCAGGGGCTTTTCTGCTCTTTTTTTCCCTTTCCCCCCGTCAGGAATCTATATTTCATAAGCGAGCTGTGGAGCTCCAGTGCCCAATTATCAGCAGATAAGGCACAGGAAGCCCTGGAGCGCCGGCGTGGCTATTTAGACGGCGAGGGGAGGAGGGATGGAGGGAAGGAGGGATGGAGGGAAGGCAGGCAGGCAGGCAGGGACCCAACCCCCCAGGGGCACTTCGCCTTTACCGCACAGCTTTTTCCCTCCCCCTTTCTTTTTTTCCTCTCTCTCTCGCTCTCTTTCTCTCTCTCTCTCCCCTCCTCCCTTCGCTGATAGCCTCCTTCCCTACCTTACTGCCAGGGTTCAATTAGTGCTAGTGGCAGGTAGCACCCACAGCCCTCAGTCCAAGGAGCAGGAAGCCACTATATCACCGTTTCCACCACCCTGCTACGCTGAACCCAGCCGCCACGCCAACGTCATGGATCTACGCACATGGGCCTACTGTACGCTCAGGGAGTCTTTCACTACCTCAGTCTTAAAGACAGTAAGAGGTAATTCATATAAACAGGAACTTGTGAATGGTGGTTGGCTAGGTACAGGGTTCTGTTTGTTGTATGAAAACAACACGTGCAAAACGGAAAGGATGGCTCATGTTTATGCTGTATAACTTGATATCATCTACAGCGCAGTACTAGCTCTATGCTGATATTAAAGCAAATACGGAGGCTTTTTGACTGGTCTAATTTTTTTGACTGGTCTCATTTTAATACTGATGAAAACACTGCCGCTTTTGTCCACAGGTGCCTCAAAAATCAACACAAACTGAAAAAATCATAACTGCTTTAAGGGAGTAACATGGTGGTTGTTCACACTTTCTAGATTTTTACATGCTCTTTGAACAAGAGGGCATTGAAAAAACACAGTGAAAGTATTAAATATGTCCGTTCTTTAGTTTTGGAGAAGTAGGCATGTTAAATGTTTCCTCCTATTTTCAACCAGTTGAGAATTTTCTCCTCGTAGTGCGTCACACAAGAATAACCACTCCCCTATCCTACAGGTAAGACCATTCCAATATTTAACTAACGTGAGGTTCACTTAAATTAGAGTGCCTTTTATATTAGACTATTCCTGGTTATATTCATTTAGCTAGCTAGCTAACACTAACCTTATGAAAGTTTGCTTTCATAAGGATGTTATAGCCTATTGTGCTTTTATCTTAACTTGGCTAATTAGCTATAAATTATCATTGGATAGGTGGGTGTCCTTACCTATGCTATCAATACTATGTTTGTGTTGTCTGCCCATCAGTGTGTTGTCTACCTATCAGTGTTATGCACCAACTGACCAGAACCTATTCCTGGTATGTGTAAAAACTACCTTGCAATGAAACTGATTCTGATTCTGAAAATTATGCTACTTACTTACTATTATTACTTACCATAGGATTTGTTCACCCTTTCTACAAGTGCTTCCTGTTCCTGTATCATTTTACTAAAATGATGCCATCGCTGGCTCATCAGATAAGCAGATTTATGTCATGCTTCCAAAATGAATGGCTGGAGACGTAGGACTTGATTAGTTTGGAGTAAAACTCCACAGAAGAGGATCTCCAGCCATCAAAGCGGTTGAAGGTCGGGCAGAGGTCAGGTACAGCTCATGGATACGAGACGGATATCGATTCAGAGGGACAAGCGACACACACACACAGGCCAGACAGCAGCCCATAGATCAGCCAGGGGCAGGAAACGGGCTGGGGCAGGGGGAATGGAGGGTGTATGTGCGTGTGTGTGTGTGTGTGGTGATAGGACTAACAGCGCGCTGAAATCCCTTTTCAACCTATGGATCCCACCGGCCCTATACATTGATCTCACCCCTCCAATACACACACACTCACACACAACATCTCGAAACAAAACTCCCAATTAAAACGGCTGGTTAATGTCTGGTAGAATGTGGAACAATGCAGTGCACGTGCTGACAGCTCTCTGATAAGGTTGTACCAACTTGTGTCACACCAAATGACCAAATAAATGTTTCTCCAGTCAGACTGTTCTTGTCAGTCTAGTTGTCAGTTGGACAAACATGATAACTTCTGGAAGGTTGTTGTTACAGAACATTTGTCAGGAGAATGCGTCACAGCCGGGGTTTGGAGGATCTACCACCGGCCATTACAGAAATTGAGGCTAGGCCATAGACAGCCTTGGTTAGGCAAGGGGCTGCTCTGGCGTTTTGCCCGCTCTGATAGCTGTGTGTGTGTGTGTGTGTGTGTGTGTGTGTGTGTGTGTGTGTGTGTGTGTGTGTGCAATCATGCATGAGTGTGGGAGCATGTCTGTGTGCGAGTGAGTGGGGGAGTAGTGAGGCGGAGGAGGCTAGGCAAAGCTCCCGGGCATGGAAAGCAGGCCAACTCTATCCACCACAACAGAGACCTCCACAGAGAGAGAGAGAGAGATAGAGAGACAGGAAGGGGAGTAGAAAGAGAGGTTTAGATGAGCATCCCTCCTTTAGTAAGGAAATGGAGAGAGGGAGGGAAAGAGCCCATGCGTTCATGGATATGTACTGTATGCATGAGGTAGGGATTCAGCAAAGGAGACGTGGATGAAATATATTGGAACAAGTGTGAGAACTCCCCCGTTGTCAAATAATATAGAACAAGCTCTTCAATACATAGAAATTAAAGACATAAATAACAATAAAAACACATCAAATACACATTTTGGTTCAAACTCAATACAGGTGCAGCAATGACAATGTTACGACTGCATCCGTAGGCTATAATAGCCTTTAGTCAATACTCTCTCTATCATCACTTCTTTCCCGTCATAGATCTCCTGCGGTAGTGTCTTTCAGGCTTCTTAAGCCTTGACTACTGATGCTTCTGATAACTGTCCTCATAGAGAGAGAAAATGAGAGGAACACAGTGTGAAAGAGCGCAAGGGAGAGAGAGAGAGAGAGAGAGAGAGAAGTTTCCCTTTGACGCTCATGTTCCATTGTGAGAATCCCCCGGCAGACATCTGGTTCCAGTTAGCAGTGTGACGCGCTTCCTGTGTCGAGCGAGCGGGCCACGGTTCACGAGTCAAACGCCACGGCAACAGCAACACTCACTGGTGCTAATGTCACACGCATGTGCTCCCCTACCATCCTCACACTGGCTGGAGGAGGCAGAAGCCCTCAGCTAGCTATTTATAGACACTTTGACGCAAGCTAAGGCCTTTTTACAAGGCCTTTTAAATACTGTTTTGCCTTTTTTGGGGGTGTGGGGTGAAATATGTTTTTTTTTACACCGTACAGAAGACGAAAAGCAGAGAGATCAAATAAAATATTGAAGGCCTTAACTGTTTACGAAGGTACAGTATGAACAAATTGGAAGCGCAACTAAACAAACACAGATACTGTAAGAATTCTACAATGACCTATGGTAAATCTTCATACAGTCATCATATTACCAATATCCTCACATAGCCAGCGAAGTTTCAGTGAGGTGATTCCCTCTACAGAGGAGTGGAAAAGTGTCTCCCCTGATGGAGACGGAGGAGGAGGAGGACTGGTAGAGGTGAGAGCTGAAGCCCTGCTCTACCCTGCAGGGAAACCCTGTTGGCCCGTGGGCCACACCGAGACTTCTGGGTAACGAAAGTGAGAAAGAGGGGGAGTGAGCAGAAAGAGAAATTAAAATGCGATAGGAGGTGGAGAGAAAGGAGGAAGCCTCAGAACGGCTTTCCTGCGTTGGAGGGACTCCCAGCGACATTTAGATAAAAATATTTTCAAACAAAGATGTTGTAACAGCTTTGTGACTGGAATTTTGATAACCGCAAAAAATAAAGGTTACTCTGTGCGTTCACCTTCAAAATTGGAAAGAACTTTGAGAGGCTCTTGAACATACTACAAAGATTTTTTAAATACAGAATTAAAGAGAGAGAGCGAGAGAGAGACTGCGGCTGCTCTACCCGGCAGGGAAACCCTGTTGAGACTTCTGGGTAATGAAAGAGAGAAAGGGGGAGTGAAAAGGAGGAGAAGGTGGAGAGAAGAGGACTTTTGAAGCTCGTCTTCAAAATTGAAAGAACTAGAAGGCCCTTGAACATACTACAAAGAATCTTTTAAATTCAGAATTAGAGAGCGAGAATGACCAATCTTTTAACCAATGTATTTACAGTAGGTGCACAAGAAATCAATTTATTCTATACTCATAATAAATGAATATATATCTTACTGGAAAACTTTGGCCCATTTAATCTGGGGAAAAAAACAACGACACATTTTTAGTTTTGAGTATGCTGTTCTAATTGCTCCCAGTTGAGGGTGAAGATTTCAAAATCAGGACAAATGAAAGTTTAAGGAGGGAGTATTGATTTGTGTGGAGGTCATGCAAAGGTCAGCCCTATTTAAGAATCAACAAACAGCCCCCCAGCAAGCACCTCCACTCAACAAATCACCTTCCGATCCAGTAGACTGTTATCACGGCGAATGCCTCACAGCCTCAGGCGCACGTGCCAGCTCACGACACAAGGGTCAGTCGGACATCCGCAAACAAAGATGGTGCAGTTGCATGACTCTTTTGCAATGGAGCAGACTTGTGCTGCTAGTCTTCCACACACTTTTCTTTCTCCAACTATCTGGCCTGTCCTTCCATCCCTCCCTTCTTTCTCGAATGTCCCATTTTCTCTTTCCTGCTCCCCACTTAAAATGTCCATTTTCCTTCGCATCTTTTTATATACTCCTCCCTGTCCTTTCCAGCTCTCTGCGTATACCGACAACCCCCCTTCCCCCCATATCTCCTTCTCTCTCTCCCTCCCTCTCCCCCTCTCTCTCTCTCTCCCAGGCAGGCTGCAGCGCTGGGCCCTCCAGCGGTGTTCATATCCTGCAGGAGCCCTCAGGTTCCAACCTGTCAATATCCCAGCGCCTGCCCCAGCCCTGGCCCCCGCCCCGGCTCCTCTGTGGCCCAGTTAACCTCCACACTAGCTGGGAACACACGTGGACCTCCTGTCCCTCAGCCAGGCCAGAACCAAGCCCCGCTGCCCCCCCCCCCCCCCCCACCCCAACATGGCCTCACAACACCCCCTTCCGAGATCCTTAAAGGGCAACTCCCTGGCAGCTCTGTGAAGCAATATGGCAATTAAAGTCAGCCCTGTGTTTAGGGGGCTGGTTGGTGATACAGGATGATGGTCACGTTGAGTGTGGTGTCCTCAGGGGGACTCTAGTTTAGCGGTTAGCGGAGGAAACTGGATTAGATTAAAAATTGTGAAGCCTTTGATTAAAGCTTGAATGAGAGCCAAGCGTATCGGCTCTGCTAAAGTTCAATTTCAGTGAGGTAAGGTACAGTACATGAGAAAAAAAAAGTCCATATTGTTTACTTAATTTTAGTTTGTTTTGAAGAGGGTGGTCTGCTTTGGCACATATCTGTGGATGAGTGTAGGATTAGATCTTGCTTATTGACAAACTTGAAATACATACCCTCACATAATAATACAGCGCTCACACACACGCACACCATACACCGTACATACACTGTATTCACAAAGACACACACAGACACTGGGAGAACATACGCATTCATATTCAAACCATGAACACAATACACCTCATTCACAATCCCCACACACTCTTCACACACACACACACACACACACCCCATACACACTACGGCCCCGTCATGACTTAGGGGGGCGGAGGGGGTAGAAAGGTGAGGCAGGAAGTGCACTGCTCTGTACAGGCGTGTGTGAGCACATGTCAGCGGGATCCCCGCCGCCGTGGCAACAAGCGTGTGGCGGCACGCAGAGCCCTGACTGGGAGTCATGGCGACGCCGCCGTCTGCTCGGAGGGAGGGCAGGAGTTCACGTTACCGCGGTTACCAGGACAGACTGGATGGAAGCCTCTCCCGGACGCCACAGGGCTCCGTTGTTTTTGGAGGTGTCGGGTTACCACTTTGGCGAGTGGGTGGAGGGGGTGGGGGGGGGGGGTTTGCGGGCGGCGGTGCTGTGTGATGGCGGTGCCTATGAGTCACGCTGCACTGCTACGCTAAGCAACGCCGCCATTCCCTTCAGATGCAGGTTTGATTTACCCTGACACACAGATGCACGCACGCACGCACACACACACACACACACACATACCTCCCTGATGCTGAGGTACCTAGATCAACCCTTTATCTCTAAAACCAAACATTTTACTTTGAGCTCCTAGCTTTACTGAAGGTCTTATTAAGTTAACCTTTTTCTTCCTCACACCTTATCTAATGAACTTTGGGCAGGTGTTGGTTTTGCAGTAACTAAGGTTTGTGTGTCCAATAAGACATATTATTTCTGGATGCCTGACAAGAGGCTTGCTTGAGAGTTTAGGTTGAGATTACTCTAACTGGTGACTTCGGGGGGGGGGGGGGGGGGGGGGGGGGGGGTTGTTGGTCTTTGTTGTAGAGCCCATTTTGGTTGTTCAGTAGACACATAATGAATTACAATGTTTTGAGGTGGTGTTGGGGCTACCTTGCTCCAGTGCACAGCGGTAGCCAATGACGGTCCAGTTGCCAGGCCCGGTGGTGAACCAGGAAGATGCTCCAACCACTGAGCTACTCCCCTCCCTCCCCACTGAGCAGATAGATCATTCTAGTGCTGACTTCACAGTGAGTAAAAATCTTATTATATTGGGGAGGGGGGGTGGGGGTCTCTGTCGTAGAGTCTTCTCACTAAGGGGTAGTTGGGGGTCAAGGAAGAGGAGACCCTCTAAATGCGGAGACCCTCTAAAAGAGGACCACCCCCCCCCCCCCACGCTCAGCGGTTCGTTGTGGATAGGCGTTCATGAATCATGCATGGAGGACATCTGCCTCCCTTGAATAATAGATCTGTGGAGACATGGCATATGGGAACAGCCTAGCATGTGTTAATGGCAAACTCCCCATGACAAAATATGGGTTAGAGACACATGAGTGATATTCATGTCCCAACACACACAGGACCGATTCAGAAACATTGAGGATGGTGAGATGGTGACAATGTAAATAAATGAACTTTGAGTATTAAATCAGTTGGTAGAGCATAAAGAACAATACTGTAGATGGTTAGTATTCAAGAATAGATGGTTAGTATTCAAGAATAGATGGTTAGCATTCAAGAATAGATTCTTCAATAGAGTATTCAAGAGCATACAGTGATGTCTCCAGTGTGCGGTCCCTTCCAGTGAATCCAGGGAAGGTTTAACTCTATGTTTTTTACTTTTCTTGCTTTGACCTTCCTCTCTGAATGTGCACAAGTGCTCTCTAATTGAACATAAGGTATGACTGACATTGAGCCTGCCCATGAGAAAATGAACACTTATTGGTCTGCATGAAATTCAATTCGTCAAACGGGTTCACCCAGTCTAAGAGATACAGTATATCCTAGAAAGACCACCTCACATTTTCACAGTCTACTGATCCATCCAAACCATTCTACAATCCTACAAACAGGCTAAACGTTGAGGAAATCCTGGACTATCCCTTTAAAAATCAGGCCAGCCTGAATATTCTCAACTCTCTGGTTGCGAATCCACCGGCACTTTAAAAAGAGGGGTGGGGAGTGGGGGGATTTTCTTCCGGCCCAGTTGAGCAGGAGGTCCAGTCCACCGGGGACCGCTTCGATCGCAGCCTTTCTTCCGAGGGATTATCCTCTTATCAGCGTCGTAAAAGCTGGGCTAAGAACTGCCAGTAATTAGCCTATCTTTAATTAACGAGCACCCCGCTCCAAAACCACCCACGTCTCATACAGACTCCATCTTGGAAAGGCAGACCACACTGGGCCTGGCTAAGTTTGTTTGTTTTTGAGTGCAGCTCTGCCGGGGGAGAAAGAGTCAGCAAGTAGAAAAGGACAAAGTTCAAACTTTACTTGAAGCAGGCCTGAACCGAAAGTTGCATCATACGGAACACCCCTTACACATATAAACACATAGCTACACCATTTCAAAGGGAATCCTTCCACCCACCAATGTTCCAGGTTGACTGTCTGAGTCTTTGTGTGTGTGTGTGTGTGTGTGTGTGTGTGTGTGTGTGTGTATGTGGGTGTGCGGGTGCAGGTGTGCGTGTCTGTGTGTGTTTGTGTGTGTGTGTGTGTGTGTGTGTGTGTGTGTGGTGGCTGAGGCGTTGCTGTATCAAACTATGCTACCACTCAAACACTGAAGGTTTCCATTGATGATTGCTGATAATCTACAACGGAAAGAGACACGGGGAAGTTTAGGAAAGACCTAGATCCCTGAAGTTCTCTGAAGTTCTCTGAAGTTCAGAACACACAAACACACACACCACACACTCTCCCCCCCTCTCTCTCTCTCTCCCCCTCTCTCTCTCTCTCAGCCTTGTCATGTCACATTTCACAACACCATCTCAATCTCTGTACTATGAGTATGTACTACAGGTGCAGAGAGACGACAATAGTTCAGTACCAACACTGGCCTAATTATCTCCCTAGCAGAATCTGAATGCTCTGGGTCAGCTAAAGACGAGTGAGAGAGCACTGACGGCCACAGATGAAAAGAGCGAATGAACTAGCTGTGCCCTGACCCCCCCTGCCACGGCCCCAACGCTGCCAAACGGTGGGGGGGGGGGGGGGTCAGCCGTAGCGCGCATACATTAACGATAGCCCGGGCGCACTAATTGCTTCTCACTTTAGACAAATCTCCCGCAAATCACGGGCGGCGCGCCGGCAGCACTGCTGGAGCCCCCGGGGGGACGGGGGTGGGGGGGGAGATGGCAGGCAGGCGAGCGGGGGAGGGGGGTGTTGGGGAGGGAGGGGGGGGGTGAGCGGAGCGTGTGCACCAGAGGCGCCTCGGAGCAGGATGGAGGAGGAGGGGAGGAAGAAGGAGGAGGAGGAGGAGGAGGGAGGGGGGGGGGGGTCGCTCCCCTGAGATAGTGGAGAGAAAGAGAGAAAAAACTCCCAAGATCACCTCTCTCTCTCTCTACTCATCCACAGTCCAGGCTGGATCCCCCCCCCCCCCCCCCCCCCCCGCTCAGAGCCCCCACCTCTCTTCCAGCCCCCTCACATCCCTCCTTCCCGGCTCCCCCATCCTCAAGCTCTCAGATCTCTGCTCTGCCCCCTCGCTCGCCCCTCTCCCACCCCCCGATCTCTCTCCATCGCGCCACAGAAAGCGGAGAGAGAGAGAGAGAGAGAGAGAGAGAGGGAGAGGGAGGAGGAAAGATGAAACTCTACAAAGAGGGAGGAAAAAAAAATCAATAACACAGATGGATAGCCGGATAACAAGGTCCGGCATGCTCCGGCTCTGAGGCAATCCAGAGGGTGCCCACACAACTTCCACACAGGCAGAGAGGCGGGCCAAACAAACTGCTGTGAAGAAGATGGTGATCTGCCTCAGGAAGCCAATAACGCCAAACACACACACACACACACACACACACACACACAGAGGGAAGGACAAACACACACATAGATAAGGGCAAACACACAGACACATAGACACACCCAGCCAAAAATGATATTGAATAATTACCGAGGAACTCAATGTAAATGAGTCAAAACAACACGGATCCAATGTAGAAGTAAACGATCAATATTATCTCTGGGCCTACTGCCCTCCTATAGAGGTCATCTGAGATTCTTACTGGCTGAAGGCAATAGTTCTCTGGTAATGTATACCATACAGGCAGCTATTGTATAGACACTACCAGCTGTGCTACATTTCAATGAAAATACAATTAATCATGACAGAACTGTCACTCATGAGCCCCAGATTCATATTTACATTTGCTCTTTGACACTTAATGTCTGTCAATGATGTCTCCAATTAGGCTTATGTAAATTCCGACCAAATACAGAAGCACTGTATAAAGCGAAGTAGTCAATGATGAGAGCAAGGGATATGAGTCAGGTGGTTGTACGACATCAGTAGTGGATGGAGTGAGATCTAATAAACAGCACACACAACTACTTGGCTACTACTAGTCATATTTCCACATAGCCCTTTGCATTGGAAGGTGTATCTCTGGTGCCATCTAGAGGCCATTACTGGTTTAAGTCTGCTCGTTTCAGACTTCTGAATGCTGCTGCTGAGTAAAATGTCACAATCTTCTTAGATTATAGCTCCACTTAGTGGTGATCTGACTGAACATTTAACTATCCTCCTTGTGGCTACAGAGGCTGCTCTGAGTAGGAGTGCCCTGATATGGACCAAGGAATGTATAGCCTATAAATCTATATACCTTATGTTCTTTGGTCTGGGAAGTAATGAAGCCTCTCTATGCACTATGACCCTATAGCTCTACAGATATGATTGGCAACCATTTTGAAGGTGATGGTCTCAGTGTGTGTGTGTGTGTGTGTCTGTGTGATGGAGGGAAGGGGCAGAGGGGGGATGGAGTCTTACTAGTGCGACTTGTGAGCTCTGTCGTATAACTGTGGTTGGGGATGAGGGGTTGGCCTCCATCCATCCATCCATCCATCTTCATCCGCTTATCCGGGGTCGGGTCGCGGAGGCAGCAGCTCCAGGGGTTGGCCTATTGCAAAAAAACAAAACAGTCAAGCCTGGCTTAGGCTGATGTGCTGCGTCGCCGAGACCCCCGCAGCATAGGAGATGCACAGCGATTTTCCTTTCTGCTTCCCCATGAACTTTTGCGCGCCACTAGGATATACTGTATCTCTTTCTGCGACTGTTGCTGTGTGTGATCTGAGAGATCTTTTTAGGAGTAGGCCTACGATGACGCAAGAGACTGTCTGGTTAGAGCCGTCGCGTGCGCAGTCTAGATCTAAAGAGTGTTATAGGCTCATATAAAATAATACAACACATGTTGAAAACAGCTCCTGACTGCAACAGTGGTGACACTTAGACTTGGTCCCCAGGCGTCATGAACGATGGCTGCTCACTGCTCCTGGCTGCCCCTGGTGGACAGCTTGGATGGGACAAATGCAGGGAACAATTTCAACCGGTGACCCCCGAAGTTGCATGTGTGTGTGTGTGGTGTGGTATGTCGCCACTCACTGTGTGTAATGTGTGTGTCACCGTGTGGTCAATTAAAGACCCCCCCCCCCCGGGTCATTGCACACAAATTCCAGTCAGGCTTCCGTAAAAACCACTCCACCGTGACTGCCCTCCTCCAAGTAGACTCAGGCAAGTGCTCTGTACTAAGTCCTCCTAGATTTAAGTGCGGCATTTGACACCGTTGACCACAGTATTCTTTTAGATAGGCTTAGGGACTGGGTGGGCGTGGCGGGAACTGCCCTAGAGTGGTTTGCCTCTTACCTCAGTGAAAGATGCTTCTCTGTGGCTGTCGGCCCTTACAAATCCGACTCCTACCCCCTTCACTGTGGTGTTCCGCAAGGTTCCGTTTTGGCCCCTATCCTGTTTGCCCTATACATGCTCCCGCTAAGCCACATCATCAGTAAATTCCCCGGTGTCTCCCACCACTGTTATGCGGATGACATCCAGCTCCACTTTGCGTTCAAACCAGAGAACATGCAGAGTCTCAGCACTCTCCTTGAGTGTCTGACGGCCATTGAGGGCTGGATGGCAAACAACCTCCTCTAGTTAAATGCTGCAAAGACCGAGGTCCTAGTCATTGCCGCCGACAGTGTCACAGCCAGGGTGCAAGAACATCTGGGGCCCCTCATAAACAGCGTCCACCCTAATATCAGGAACCTTGGTGTGCACTTTGACCAGTCTATGCACCTGGACAAACATGTCAAGTCTCTGTGTCGCAACTGTTTTTACCATCTGAGAAACATCGCTAAACTCCGTTCCATTGTGTCCCACTCAGAGCTAGAAATGTCTGTCCATCCATTTATATCATCCAGGCTTGACTACTGTAATTCATTGTTCACATGTCTCAATCAGTCATCCATTGACAGGCTTCAACTTCGTCCAAAATGCAGCTGCCAGATTACTTACCAGGTCAAAAAAGTCTTGTCACATTACACCCATATTCGCCGCCCTGCACTACCTGTCTCTTTTAGAATACAGTTCAAGGTGTTGCTCTTCACCTTCAAAGCCATCCACGGACTAGCCCCCAGTTACATCTGTGACCTCATCCACCACCACACCTCCAGCCGGACCTTGAGATCATCTGACCAGGGGCTCCTGACAGTGCCTCGGACGCGGCTAAAGACAAAGGGGGATCGGACTTTTGGGACTGTGGCTCCTAGACTGTGGAACGCGCTCCCACAGGATCTGAGAGCTGCGGTTTCTGTGGACAGTTTTAAAGGGCAGCTAAAGACCCACTTATACAGACAAGCCTTTGAGTGCTCGGTCGTCTCTATCTGCCACTCTCTCTCCTTTCAGCTTGCCTGTTTTCCCCTGACACTGACCTCTTTTATGTCACTATGTTTACGTGCACTCTTTCTCTTTATTGTATTCAGTGCACTTGTATGTATCTGATTGGACTATGTTGTTTTTAATGTTCCCGCTGTAAAGCACTCTGTGCACTCGTGCTACGAAGGGTGCTATATAAATAAAATTTTACTTACTTACTTACTGTAATTGTAATAAAGTGGAGGGGACCTGAGTGAGCACAGGGAGAACATACTCCACACAGAAAGGCCCAGGAGACGGCCCATGCGGAAATCCAACCCAGGCAACAGTGTAACACACTGAACCACCGTGCCACCGTGCCACCCACGAGCAATTTGGGGTTCAGTGTCTTGCTCAAGATCACTTCGACACGCTGCCAGAAACAGGGAACCTTCCGATCTCCAGCTGGCCAGTGACACACACACACACACTCACTCAGAGTCATGCAGAAGACAGAAATTAAATATTGTTTTTTTCATTCTGGAAGAATGGGGGGAAAATCACACAAATGAGCACATGACACAAACTATATACAAAACACTGTAAAACCATGGTGAGAACAGCACCTCCACAACCAACAGCTATTTGTACAGTATTTGCCATGTACTGTATTTGGTGACACTTCTTGTAGGCTATTTGCACAGGCACATTGTACAGGCACATTGTACAGGCACATTGTACAGGCACGTTGTACAGGCACATTGGAGCACTCATAAACTTGAGGTGCAAGAGAGTCACAGGGTAATATGCAAGGCTTACTTTTGTGTAATTAATTAAAAAAAATTGCATACCCTATTATTTGACTATGCTCAACCCATCACACAAATGAAGACATGACACAAACTGCTATATACAAAAAACTAAGAAAATCCATGGTGAGAAGAGCAACTCTAGAACCAACAGGTATTTGGTTGTAAAACTGACCTTACTTGCTTGATGTTTCCGAGAAAGATAACTATACAAATCAAAACTTATTTGTGAATTATTTGCAGCAACATGCCCTGACAATGTTGACCTTGTCTATATTTAAATGTGCATGTTTTTAACATCAACATTCCATTAATTTTTCAAAACAATAATCCTTCACAAATTCTGTTACTTTCATGGATGACTGCCCTGGAAAAGTGAAGTTGAAGATGAGTCATTATTTTGTGGGTTTGTAAAAGGCACATTTCTTCAGTGCTCGTAAATCACCACCTCTCTATTGTTATGGGAGTTGTGGCACCTGAGGAGAGAATACAGTTTACATCAGGACACAAACCCCTACACTCATTCTGAGAATTTGAATATTATTCATATAACAAAAAGTGTATTTTTCAAATTTGCTTCCTCACAAATAAAGGAAGAACATAAAATAGGTCTGATACTGTCAGCACAGTGAACCGTCTGAAGCTACTTTATTGACAATAAATAGGAGGCTGACTAAGTGGACTCACAGAATGTAGAGTACATGTGACCCATAGCTAAGGAGGTAGAGCGGCCGGCTCCCCGGTTCGATCCCAGCTTCCGGAGTATGCCGAAGTGTCCTTGAGCAAGACACTGAACCACAAAATCGCTCACATTCTCTGGGCGGAATTTGCATGTTCTCCCCGTGTTCGCAAGGATTTCAGCCATAAAATAATGCAATATGGAAAACATGAAGAACAGATCGCTAAAGCTGTCCGTCCCTGGCGAAGATGGACAGGAGCACTTGGTTGGCCCCAGGGCGCGTCCCCTGCACGCTGCCTACTGTCTGCTCCCGGCTGACCTTGAGGGAAGGACGATGGGATGGGTGAAAAGCAGAGAAAAATGTCATCAGTGGAAGCTTCTGTCACTGTGTGTGTTTGCCTCATCACTGTGTGCTGTGAAAAAACCCCGGTATGACGGTATGACTGTATCAATTAATCTGAAACTTCCTAGGAAGTCTGACTTCCCATGCATGAAAAATCACCAAACTTTGCACATAGGTCCAGTCCTATGCCTGAACTCCTTAACTGGCATTGTGGGCCAATAGTCCTGATGTGGATAGAAATGTCCATATGCTTCAAGCTGGCAGGAATTATGAAGTCAATCACTCTATTTGCTTCACTACTCAGGTAGACTACTCTTCAGACTGTTCTCCACAAACGATCTTCACAGTTTTTTGAAATATCAAAAATTGAGCACATCAAAATGTTTTACTGTAAACAGTACTGTATGCAGCTACTGTAAGTACTCGCTCAATAAATCTCCATGTTCATGAAAAAAAGACTAAATTTTCATGACATGGTAGATGAGTGAAATTCTTCAAAATTTTATCTCAAAAACTGAATTTTGAACTGTACATATAGCCTATATGTAGCTCCCCCAGTCCAGTTCTTTGTCTGTTAATTTGCTGTAGTTGTCACTTGTCCATGGTGTTTCCTGTGCCATCTTGTAAATCTGTAAACTTTGCATTTTGTTCTCCACTTGTTGAGTGTGTACCTTGGTTTTATTGTTTAGGTCTTTGGTTTAGTTTTGTTTGTTTTTTACCGCTAATGGTGCCTTTAACATTTTGTGGAAACTTTGCTGTAACTTTGTGAGGGTGATGGGTGATGCAGAATAAAAATGTGAATGCATACTCATTGTGCTGTGAACTGCCAAACTGCCAGCTTCTCACTTGACTCAACAGGAACATGATTCTCCCTTGCTGTTGTTAATTCAAGCCCCGGGTGATGCAGAATAAACATGCTAGTGCCTACTCAGGGATTGTACTGTTTGGATTTCCTGATTTCGTCAAGAGAGTTTTAGTGAACTTTCACAGATTTCTATTGAGTGTATTAGAGGAAAAGTCACAGAATAACTGTAAGAAATTGAGGATCTGCGTTTGCCTATGTGAAGCCGAATTATATCACACGATAAAGCGGAAGTATGTTCCAATTTCATAAGAAATCGAATAACCTATGTTAATAAATATTCATGAAATCGCAAAATCCTATATGACTGCCAGGGGGAAAACTTCAGTGTTTGTTCTTTCCTTTTGACAAGTTAATTTCCCCGAGGGGAGTGCACCGTTCCTGGAGGTACTGCAATACCAGGTTGATGCGTGGAGTGGACGGAGCAAGCCCCTATTCCATCTCCCAGTTCCAAAAATCAATTTAATATATAGTCCCCGGGTAGGGGACGTATCAGATATTAAACTGATAAGAACAGATACTACACTTGATCTTAGCCAAAAGGCCGAGAAGCGATACCGGATTGACTTGCGGAGAAAGGTAGTCATTCTCAGCCATGTAAGAAAATGTCGGAGTTAGACCCAATTTTCTCCAAAATGTGAAATCCAGCAAATAGCACAATACAGCATTTAAAAACACATAATGCGTAGTTTGTAGGTTTAAAAATAATCTAAAACTATCATTTTGGAGCGTTACAAACTGGTAAACTATGCTTCCGGGTCACGTGGCAAACCATTCTCCAATAGGAAACGATACATAACTTAATCGAATCAAAACCCTATTTACAGTCAAGTTAAAACAAAAATCAAACAAATAGCTCAACTATTGGCATCAAGTAAAGTTGTGCCATATTTTGGAATAGCGCATAGATTCCCAGCGATAATGTAGGCTACGGTTGTCCAGTCAAGTTTTACGTGAACACATTGAAGAGTATTGGACTAGCCTAAATAAATCATGGAGCTTTGTCGCCCCCTAGTGGTAATTTGTATTGACTTTCTCTGAATGGCCATCGACTCATCAGCAGTGCATTTGACCTTTCTGTAAGATTTACATTAGATTACAATAGGACCCATCACCACCATTAACAAATCAAGAGACTTCGCTCTTAAAAAGGGTTAGAACATTTCCAATTCTAATTATTGGCATTCGTACATTATAGCGGGCGGTTATGAATATGGGGAAATGTCATGAAGGCCACGTTGTAAGGCTTCGGGCAGGGGTGAGCGAATTTCCCTGTCTAAATGCCAGGCATGCCTTTATGAATGTATGTGCATAGTATCTCGGCTTGCATGTTACAACAAATGTGCATCTTTAACCTACTCACCAAGGATGTAGCCAAATAATTAGGCTAGGTTGCAAAAAGTCTCGGCTATTTGCCTTGCGGCGTAGGTTGAGTCCCAGTCAGACCCCAATTAGCTGTCATCATCATATCCCAAGAAAAAACTACTTTATTCGCGAGGAATATGAAGCAACAAATGCGATTTCAGACGCATCTTCCAGGATGCCCGACGAAAACGCACTGTACCACTCCACCAGTACACGTGTGGGGGGTTGGTGGATGGGCAAAGAGTTTAGAATATCTCTTTGGTTTAGGGTGTTCAGGTTGTCATGACCAGGCTCGTAAGAGTCACAACAAAAAGGGAATCACACGCCCAAACCATAATTAACAGAATATTTAATGAAATAAAACAATAAAAGACAACAGAAAACATATACATTTAATTCAAAGTATTTTTTTCCGCTATGAACTTCTTTTGCACAATACAATATAACGCTAAGGTTAAATAATAGTGCATACACTGTATGCACTGTATGTATGTATGTATGTATGTATGTATGTTTATCCTTCGCGTTATATTTTAATCTATAAATGTATTGTTTATTTATTTTCTTTTAAGAGGGAAGTCTCTTGATTTTTTATAGTGGTGATGCGTTCTATGTAATGTAATGTAAAGGTCAAATGCACTGCTGATGGCCATTCAGAGCAGTCAATACACATTACCACTAGGGGGCGACAAAGCTCCATGCTTTTTTTTTATGCGTGGCTGACCAGCCGCGCAGCTAGTATTCATGGGTTTCAAATGTAGTCCTAGACCTGCCATATTGGGGACCAACACAGGTGTATCAATTTATCTGATTGGCTCTACTGCATAGAATCCTATGCAGTAGAACTAATTCATTCATTTGAAACACCTGTGTTGGTCCCCAACATGGCAGGTCTAGGACTACATTTGAAACCCATGAATAGCGTGTCAGGTTATCGCTCCCTCCCCCCCTTACTCCCGACAATGTTGGCCTGCATCTCTCTGTTGGCACTACAAGAGGCAGTAGTCCCAGCACACCAAAATCAAGGAGGACACCAAAATCAACCCACTGATCTCCACTAGAGTAGAGTAGTGGTCAGGGGCCTCATTTATATGCACAAAATAATGCGTACGCCACTCACTCCCTTGAAATTTTACCTACAGTATAGGTGTCTCAGTAATTACCCATTATATATATACTTTGCATGTATTTACCTGGTAAATAATTAGTAATTGGGGGACTATGAAAGGAAGGGTTACCAAAAAAAAATTCAGAGTAAGTTAATTAAGCAATAGAAATCCATAAACCTTGGGCCAATGGGCCTAGGATAATAAACTACCGGTGTAATGGTGGTGGAGCAATAGCGGGAGAATTTGGGATTACTAGCGGACCGCTGTCCCTGACGCTAATAATCCGCCGGAGGTCTGTCAACTCGTCCATCGGGGACCCGCTGTAGGTCCGCTAGCCTTGTGTTATCTTATCCCTTACCTTTGTCCAGAAACAGAAGTTTAACCAATTGCAGCAAAATAGTTAACTTTACAGGCTATGATGCAAGATCATGATAATGTCAGGTTGTTTAAAAATTGGTCTCACTACAAATTTGGTATCAATCAGAAACGGTTTATTACCAGGTATGGTTTTCACATACTAGGAATCTGCTTTGGTCTGTTGGTGCATAACAATAAACAAAGTGCAAGACTGGACAGTGTAAAATACAGTAAAGTGACAATAAAGTAGCAAAAACAATTAAATAATACCAATACTATATACAGTGCAGTCTACAATAAATGGTTCAAATTTGTGACCAGGGTGGGAAGGGTCGGCCATGATCTTTCTTGCCCGCTTCAGGGCCCTGGAGGAGTGCAGGTCCTGGAGGGATGGCAGGCTGCAGGAATCCTCTCGGCTGATGTTCAGCTCCCACTTGAGGTCCCCTACACTGGCTCTATGTAGAAGCTCGCATCCAGTTTAAAACCCTGGTACTAGCCTACAGGGCAATGAAGGAACAGCTCCCTCCTACTTTCTAGGCCACAGTTGAGCTGTACACCCCCTCCTGACCACTACGCTCTGCTACTTCGGGGCGATTGGCTGCCCCGTCACTACAAGGCCCTTGCGGTCGATCGACACGGTCACGGCTCTTTTCTGTCCTGGCCCCGCACTGGTTGAATTAACTGCCAACTGACATCAGGACAGCAAAGTTGCTGCCCATCTTTCACCGCAGGCTCAAAACTCTTGTATTTAAGAAGTACCCCCAGGATCGTCCCAATAAGCACCTATTGTATTTATATTTTGTTACACCTGTACTTTGGCTTCAGATAGATAGATATGAACTTTAATAATTTGGGAAATTTGGGTGTACAGCATAGGTTAGAAAAAAGAATATACATCGTAGAGAATATACATAAGCATTAGCACTAGACTATGCTCTTAGTCACTTGTTTAGAGGGAAGATGTACTTGTAAGCTCTGGCAAGTAGTAGACTACCTATGTTATATGCAATTAGTCACTTGGGATAAAAGATTATGGGAGACAATGGTGCCCAGGAAGCAGAAGGAGTCCAACTGCAGAAGGAGTCAACTGCAGAGTCACCAAGGGTGATGGGGGGGGGGGGCGGGCCGGTCAGGCACCTGGGATAGCTTGTCTTCCAGCCACGCAGGGAGGATGGTGTTTCACTCGGAGCTGAAGTCTACAAACAGGATTCTGGCGTAGGCTCCTGCAGAGTCCAGGTGCTACAGGATGAAATGAAGGGCTATGTTCACTGCATTTTTGGGGACGGGAATGATGGTTGAGGTCTTGAAGGAAGCTGCTACGTGGCATGTTTCCAATGAGGTATTGAAGATGTCAGTGAACACTGGAGACAGCTAATCAGCACAGTACTGCAGGATGGAGAGAGACGTTCACCCACACATCACCTCTGTCCATCTGTTCTCCTGGCTGCTCCTGCATGAGAAGACATGAAAAGATAGGGGCATTCCATACTCCTTGGTGCGCTCTAAGTTGTAAGCTTGGTGCTGTTCAGATACATACAGCTCGCCGGGGGACACAAAGCCTTATTAGGGAATAGGAAGGAGCGAAACCCTGGCTAGAAACAAGTCAGAACAAAGATTAGTTCTGTGTTGGTGGTCTATGATTTTTCTTATGTTATATTGCCATCTTGTGGTACAAGCAGTAGCAAGACTGGATGAAAGCCCTCGGTTCAAAACTGTTTTATTTGGTGACATACTACAAAGATCAAAGTGAAAAGTTATATAAGTAGCCTATTCAAATGTAAGTACAATAATGGTGTCTTCCTTCCTTTCCTACTAAGGGCCCATTCATACTATACGCAACAATAGCATCCAGCTGCAGTCTCGCAGATCGCGGTCCGGGGTCCCAGGTGTGAGGTGCCCCAGCGACAAGACCTATCTTAACTAATCAGACATTATTTCATGACATTTCAATTCACAGCTATTTCAGTGGCATGACTAGCTTCCATCCTACCAGTCCTGAACAGAAACAAGTCAGCCACGCACATAAGCCAGGCTGGACCTGGCCTGGTTTAAAATCTATGGTTCAGTTTTATCTTAACTAAAATATGTGTACCTACATGTATGATAGATAATTTCCAATTTTGTGCAGTGAACAGATATAAACAGAACCATAGATAACATTTATCAGTGGGGCAGTTCTCTTTGAATCTATAATGACAAGATTTTTTGGGAGTTCGAGTCTCTGGCTAATTCAGTTCCAGTTGTGTTCAAAGCTGTTATACATGTTGGAGTATAAAAAAGGTGTACTTTTGTCTTTACTTGCACATACTCTGTGTTCAGAGTTAAACATATCCATATATGGCTTTGAATAAATCAAGTTTTGTCATGTACAGTAAGTTACACAATCATACACATCATCTAACATAGATCTGAGACTGCATGTCCCAGAGGAAACAGAAGGTGCAGAAGGTTAATGTTTTGGCATTACCTAGAGGTGATTCGATCTGACTGACTCTAGTAACAATTGAGCCCTTGAGATGAAGAATCATATATGGGCATTTTGTATTCTTCCACATTTCAAAAAATATAAATGAAAACTTTTTAAAAGACTAGCACAGACAATTTGAATCTAATTAGAATAAGGAAGCCTGTGTTATGTATGTTCAAGGTAAACAAATATAAATGTGATTAGACTAAATAATAGCGTAATATTGTTAAATAATAGTGTTATATTGTTGATTGTTAGGTGTTGATTGTTAAATAATAGTGTAATATTGTTGATTATCCAAAATATGAAAATGTGCATGGTTCTTGATTCAATGATTCTTGATTCAATTTAATTCCAATGGTTATTAACATTGGTTTCTGTAAAAGATTAAGACTAGCTATTTCAAAATAAATCTATCACAATCTAAGCTGGGATGCTAACGTTAGCGAACTGTGACAGGACAATGGTTATTTGACTGGGATTAAATATGTACTGTTATTGTTAGTATTGTTAAGGGGGACCCAATAATAGCTGATTGGTTGCTGTTTTTTCTTTTTGTTTATTTACAGCTTACAATATACGTGTTTTATATTTGGTCATTGATTCACAGGATAAAACAATGTTAGTTGTTTCACTGCTTATAAGCACAGATGTATTGTTAATGTGTTTTCAGCTTTAGCCACCAGGTGGCGCCTGTCACTTGCGCGAACTTCGTGACGTCACCTCACGCCTGGGGCACCTACATCCATGGTGGGACCCCGGACCGCGAGACTGCTGCTGGATGTTATTGAATGAAGAACCGCATATGTGGTGTTATTGTTTTGATTCTGAATCAAAGATACAAGGTACACACTGGCGGAAGTGGTCTTTCGCCTAAATTTGAAACAGCGCCCCCAGCGATTAATTTGCATGTCTATGGCTGTTGTCCTGTTTCCTGTGTTTATTTTTTGTTGATTCATTGTATGCATTTTAACCTGTGTGAAGCACTTTGTGAGTCCTGTCTGTGAGAAGTACTAACCCTAACCAAACCTGTACATACTAACCCTAACCAAACCTGTCTGTGAGAAGTACTAACCCTAACCAAACCTGTACATACTAACCCTAACCAAACCTGTCTGTGAGAAGTACTAACCCTAACCAAACCTGTACATACTAACCCTAACCAAACCTGTTTGTGAGAAGTGCCCCCCCCCCCCAAAAAAAAATACCAAAAAAAAACCCTAACCCTAACATTCTAACCCTAAGCTAATCTAAAACAGGTGCTCAGAAGAGAAGAGAAAGAACCAATGTTGGAAGTTGGCTTTCATCTTCAGGGCAAACCCAGGGCCCAGGTGCACTGCATCACCACTGATGACCCTCCCAGACTCCACCTACTGGACACACTAACACAGACAAGACAACACATACAAGACAACACAGACAAGACAACACAGACAAGACAACACATACAAGACAACACATACAAACAGACGAGCAGACGGAGCAGGAGGGTCGTCACAAGGTTCAGTCATAGAAATACAGTAGACTGGCTTAGTGAATAAAGAGCAATATACGCTACTATATCAAGAACTGTTTATTCCTCTTGAAATTTGATGCCAGTCCAGACTTTTTATGGCATGTTTGACAGACTATAATGCAAACTCATCAGGATTATGTTATTTAAATCGGGCGTGAACTGCAAGACTGTTTAGCCCGTCCAGGGTGACGAGAGGAGGAAAGGGAAACAGTGACTATCGCTTCCCAGGATGTGACAGAGTTAATATTTAGTAGCTCACTGTCATCCGATCCATCACCTTGCACAGGCTATAGCATGGAGCCATTATAAGACTATAGGCCTAATCTAGTGTACCTACCATCCAAAACAGCGGAAATGAATTGTATACCAAAATTCCCCCTAGGGGATCAATAAAGTATATATCATCCATTCCATACCACGTCTATTCCGCCAACATCCACTAGGGGTCTCCCCTCACCACCCTCTGTTTAAACTTCTACCTCAAGAAGAAGGATAGAAAATATCTAAATACCAGCTCTGCCAAAAGAGGGCGATGTAGCCTAGTAGGCCTAGACAGCCATGTTTCTTTATTACAAACCGTTTAACTGTCAAACTGACACCAAAACAGGGCTGTATTTGTATACAACAATATGCACCAATAGTGTAGCGGTAGTACTACTCAGGGTCTCTCTTCACATTAGGCTACTTTGTAGTCGAAGCAAAGCAGTCATGGTCAAACATTACAAATCTAGAACAATAAGGGCATTATTGTGATTCAAATACATTAATAGGCTAATGTAGTCTGTAAAAGGCTACTTGGATAAATCCAGTAGCTAGCAGAAGTGTATCAGCTGCAGTGCTAGCATGTGTGGTAGGCTACGGAGCTTTTTGTTCTAACCTGAGCATATGCCACTGGCCCTAGCTCCTTTTCCTCAACAGCTGCTAAGCCCATTAAATCCGCAACCACCAGAGTGGAGGGTTTACTGGGAGGGAGGAGTGTTTTACAAATCATGCAGTATTCCAATACGACCCCAGAGGCTGCTGTAGAGAAAGGCACAGTATTGGACATGGGCTGTAAGTAGTGCACATCATATCCTTACTAGGTATAAAGTACGCACTCTGTCAAGGTACTATTTGTTCACAAGGCACATGTCAATATCTAATTCTCCCTGACAGTGGTTGGTATATATCAACTATAAGGATATTTGTCCCATTTATCCCTCAGGGCTGAGCCTCGGGCCCAAGAGCCGGAACAATCCCAGTGCCTTGATGTGCTGTGCTTTATTGGGTAGCACAAGCACACCAGTGTGGCCTAGTCATCTCCAGGCTTCACATCACATCATTAAATTAAGCTGTCCCTCAGTGCAGCATTGCAGACCAGCTTTGGTAGTTCTTCCGTATGAAGCTCAGCCATTTCCTCACTACGCGCTCATTTCTGGGCTCAGCAGTCAGCCCAGATTTGCCTCCCACACGCATCTCCAGAGACCCCCTCCAATGTGGTCTTCTGGAGCCGCTACTCTGAGCTGGTGAAAAGCTCCACAGCCTGGGGATTATAGCTGCTGCATCTGATTACCAGTGGTCAGCTATGGGCTTTCTATCTCTATCCCCAATCATAACCTTACCTCACAGGGCTGGAGATCAGAGCACCCATGAGATGCTGTATGACATGGAATTATTTGAAATACAATGCTGATACTGTGATATCACATTTGTGAGGCTCATTTTAAGTGATTAACATCATGCGTAACACAGGGCTCTTATACAATATCATTATGATGATAATCTCTCATCAACATTGTTGTGATTAAATGGTAGCCTGATGGAACTCTGTTAGCCATAATATGAAAAGCACTCTTTAAGGTCATTGCACCTACAGTATAGGATGCAGTTCCTACATTCTATACAGCATATGAAATGTGTTGCTCATGTGTGGAAAAACATGCTTCCTAACAAATCATGTGATCAATATGATACATTTGCTATATTTCTGTAGAAAAAAATCAAGATATGGCAATTTGGTCCAAACCATTATGTACTACAGCCTTATTGCCTTGTGAAATGGTGCAGAAAATGCCAGCTTTAGGGAAGCAAGCAACCAGGGGAGAAAGCTGTCCTAAGTGTGTAATATGTGGTGGAGAGAGGGTCTATTACTGTAGTGTTTTAACAGAGAGGCCATTTTCATCTAAGACAAAATGCATTCTGGAGCAGGGACAAATACTGTGTTCTGATTTTTTCCCCCTTCTTCTTCTGATATCCAAGCAAGGTGAAAGAAGCTGGGAACAGCATGCATTCAAACATCTTCTTTGGCCATCTCCCGGGTGGCATGTGTCCTGGGGGCCGCGAGGGCTGCATTTACCAGCCTGGGAGTGAGTTTATCGGCTGGCCGTGGCGGCGACGGATAGCACTCTCTTCCCAGGACTCCCGGGGAAGATTAATAATGTGGTGGAGGTGCGCAAAAAAAACAGAGGCCAATCCGTCTGCGTCAGGCAGAATGGACAAGCCCACGGCGCGGCGGGTGAGCACGCTGGCAACGCCATCTATCACGGGGACGGCCATTCCACACACACAAGGTCAGGGTGTCTTGCTGCTTCCCCTGGCTCAAGACCCATCACAGGAGCGCTTCACCTGCACCTTGCTCAGATCCCCCCCTCCACCACCACACACACATCAGCATGCTGTCGCCACCCATGCCATGCACAGAGGCTCAACACACCATCACCAGACCCACCAACCCCCACTTGTAGGGGGAGGTGTAGAGTTAGTTACTTTGCCAGACTGAGACACTATAGAGTGTAGCTACTAGCTAGGCTTATGTCGTTCAAAGCAGCAGCCAAATCACGGTGCACCAGCTATCCACTCTGGCCCACAGACTGATGATGGCTGTCGAAGTAGCTGAGCAGCAGAAGCCATTTACTGGCTGTGATTTATCTGGCTCTAGTACCGTTGCTAAGGCTGACCCTGACACAGGCAGCGAGTGTGACAGACTGAGTTTGAGCACAGGTTGTCTGCATGACACGTCACACTACTGTGCTGGCCCACTGATCTGAAGCCAAGGCCACCTCTCTCGCACTCAACAAAACCACTAGACTGTATTCATTCGGGCTTCCTCTTTTGGCAGCCCTACGTCAACCAAAGAGTATCAGTATGATTGTGATTCTGATATGGCCTGATCTAGATTTAATATGCTTCTTTTTGCCTATAATCTTTTTTGATAATATGCAGATATCCAGTAGAGGAGTATTCTCTACACTGGCAGGGAAATGACATTTGTGTGACAGTGATGGTACACAAACACAGTACAGGGCCTATAAGAAGTATTCACCCCCTTGAACTTTGTCACATTTTATTGTTTTACAACATGGAATTAAAATTAAATAAGATTTAAAGGTATAATATGTAATATGTGGCTTAAAATAAACATTAAAAAAAACAAAAAAAACATCCATAGGGCTTTGCGAAGGCTGCAGAGTAAAAGTATTGCTTTTCCATAAAAAATGATATTTTGTCTGAAATTATTACATTATGAAATTTTGACGGCCCGACAATGACAGTCTGTTGATATACCAGCCAATAGTATTACAGCGTTGGTACTGCGCGCTGGGTTGCCAGGTAGCCTACTATTCTAGCTTCACCACTGTGAGATTAGCAGTAGCCAGCTAACGTTATACTTCCATGAATTAGCAGCATTATAGATGTTGGTTTGCATCAAGTGTGTGTGCGACTATAAAACGGCAGCTTTTCCGTCCACTTCCACTCACTCTTTTCTTTTTAACGTTTGGTAAAATGGCCGAGTTTCGCCGTCCTGCTTCTCCGCCTGAGCCCCGGTGAACCGTGCGATACGAATCTCAAATGCTCAGTGACCGAAGAAGGAGCAAAAGTGGGATAAATATCGGCCAGCCTTTGCTCGTTGGACGGAGTTTCATGGAAAAAAGTCGTATGGTGACATGGCTACTTTTCTACTAGACCGGTAAGCTAGCTATCTAGCCATCGGTATCTTTCTTGGAATCTGCATAGCCATACCTAATGTTATCTCCACACTACAGCATCTAACGTAACTTATTACATGGCACTCTGAAATACTTGATTGTGATTACTGATTAGTGTAACGTTATGTTCCTCTCGGAGTGAAGATCTTATCACAGTATGACTGAAACAGTGCATTATCTGGCATTTTGACAACCAATACGTTGTGTTGTTGCAGTCTTTAGACACTAGATGGGGGAAATAATCCACATATTACACCTTTAATTTTGTCACATAAAAACAAGTACTCTACATAGTCAAATTGAAAATAAAAAATCCTAAATTATAAAAATAAAACAAAATTGATTCCATAAATACAGTCAAGCCTAAAAGTCTGCATACCCCTTTCACCTTATCCACATTTTATGACTTTAGACTTATTCTACAATAGATTGAGTTAATTTTGTAGCCTCAAACATCTACTCACAATCACCAACAATGACGGAGTGAAAGCAGGTTAAAAAATATGCCATTTTATTTTACTTACAAAATAGGTTATTTAGGGATTAGGCTACATATCCGTACACACCCTTAGCCTAATACTTGGTTGATGTACCTTTGGCAGCGATTGCAGCTTGTAGGCGTCTTGGGAAGCTTTGAACTTGGCAAACTTGTTCATAGTTTTTTACCCATTCCTCTTGGCATATCCTTGCAAGCTCTGTCAGGTTGGATGGAGAGCGTCAGTACACAGCCATTTTCTGCTATTTCCACAGATGTTCAATTGGATTCAGGTGGGGGTCCCTGGCTCAGCCACTCAAGGACATTCACAGACTCTCTCTGAAGTCACTCCTTTGTTCTCTTGGCTATGTGCTTCGGGTCATTGTCATGTTGGAAGGTAAACCTTTGCCCCAGTCTAAGGTCCAGAGCACTTTTCTTCAAGGATCTCTGTGTACTTAGCTGCATTCATCTTTCCCTCTATCAGGACTAGTCGCCCCGTTCCCACTACTGACAAAACATCCTCACATCATGATGCTGCCACCGCCATGCCTCACTGTAGGGATGGTATTAGCCCGGTGATGAGCAGTGCCTGGTTTCCTCCAGACGTGACGCTTGGTATTCAGGCAAAAAAGTTCAATTTTGGTTTCATCAGACCAGAAAATCTTGATTCTCAAGGTTTGAGAGTCCTTTAGGCAAACTCCAAGCGGCTGTCATGTGCCTTTTACTAAAGAGTGTGTCTGGCCAGTCTACCATAACGGCCTGATTGGTGGAGTTCTGCATGGATGGTTGATCTGAAAGGGTCTCCCATCTCCACAAGGATACGCTGGAGCTCTGTCAGAGTGACCCTCAGGGTCCTACTCACCTCCCTGGCCACGGCCCGTCTTCCCCGATTGCTCAGTTTGACCGGGCGATCAGGTCTAGGAAGATTCTTGGTGGTTCCAAACTTCTTCCATTTATGAATGATGGTGGCCACTGTGTTCATTGGGACCTGTAAAGCTGCAGACCTTTTTCCATACCCTTCTCCAGATGAATCCTATGCCTTGACACAATCCTGTTTCCGAGGTCTGCAGATAATTCCTTTGACCCTATGGCTTTGCGCTGACATGCAACGTCAACTGTGGGGCCGTATATAGGCAGGTGTTGGCAATCCCCAATCATATCCAATCAATTTAATTTACTACAGGTGGACCCCAATTAAGTTGTAGAAACATCTCAAGCATTATCAGTAGAAAGAAAATGCACCTCAGCTCACTTTTGGGTGTCATATCAAAGGGTGTGGACACTTGTGTACATATATTTTACATTTTGAATTTTAATAAATTGGCACAAATCTGTCTAAAAACCTGTTTTCACTTTGTCATTATGGGCTATTTTGTTAGAATTTTGAGGCAAAAAATGAACTCAATCTATTGTAGATTAAGTCTGTAACGTAATAAAACGTGGAGAAGGTGAAAGGGGTGTGCAGACTTTCCGGCTTGACTGTACTCACCCCTCCAGAGTTATTACTTGGTCAAAACACCTTTGGCAGCAATTACAGCTGAGAGTCTGTTCGGGTGAGTCTTGATCAGCTTTGTGCATCTGGATGCAGCCATGTCACCCAATCCGCTTTGCAAAGTTGCTCAAGCTCCATCAAGTTTGATGGGTGCCGTTGGTGAACAGCAATTTTTCAGTCTTGCCACAGATTCTCAATTGGATTGAGGTCTGGGCTTTGACTGGGCCATTCCAGGATATTAACGTTTTTGTTTTTAAGCCACTCCATTGTGGCTTTGGCTGTATGTTTTGGGTCATTGTCCTGCTGCCAGGTGGATCTTCTCCTAAGTCCCAGGTACTTAGTGTTTACCAATTACAAAAATAAATAAATGATTAAATCCATTGTGATTCCATGTTGTAACAATGTGATTCCATGTTGTAACAATGTTCCATGTTGTAACACAATGTTCTTTGATTCCATGTTGCAACACAGATGTGGAAAAGTCCAAGGGGGGTGAATACTTTTCATAGGCACTGTACCTAGAGTGCTGTCTACAGTCATGAAGAGAACTAACTCATATTGTACTGTACTGTAGGCCCAGAATGCTACTAAAACTGAGCCTCCACCAGCTGCATGTTTTATGAGGCTACATTAAAGAGGAGCCTGGAAGCCTGGCATGCACAGCTAGGAGAAACTGCTCTACACCGACCCAGCTCACAAACTGACATGGTTTATAAATCAAAGAAACCCAAAACACTATGTCGAGGCATACTCGGCTATTCCCTTGAAACCAGGGGAGGCTGTGAGACAATGGAGAAAAAGAGAATCTGAGTAGGAGAGGAATTGAGGAAAGACAGAAAAAAGGCGTGCGGTGGAGTGAGACGAAGGCTGTGTGTGAGGTTACGCAGCAGGCGTCTGCGGGCCCCCAGAGAGCGTGTGGCGTGCGTGTAGGGAGCAGGCGAGGAATGTGCAGTTCGGGCCAGCGGCCGCACTCGCCTGCCGGCGCAGGGGGGTGGTGGGGGGGTCGCAGATCGACTATGACAGGAATGTGAGAGCAGGATATCGTTAGAACCCTGGGAGCTGCTGCCGAGGCCTCCCAACACAATGGGGAGATACAACAACAGCTGGCCGCTAACGGCAACACGCAGAACGGCCTGTCCCTGCACACATTCACACTCGCTGGGGAAACCAGAAGTATTTGTAAAGGGTGTTAAGAGAGAGAAAGGGTCTGTACATGGTTCCCTAAAGGCCCTCACAAAATGGCCGACATACAAAGAATAATAGTGTGAAAAACACCCCAAGCAATCGGCAAGAAAAGATCATGTGCAATTCCCACCTTAGGAGAGCAGGCATGAACAACACGACTCCTATCTCTGTCGTCTCCTCGAGGGATAAGCACTCAGAATTTCTCTTCCGGCCTTTTTGTTCACGGGAGATAACCCCCTGGGTTTGGAGCCACAGGACCACACGCCACCGGTACGCTTCCGTTGAAAGCACAGGCACTTCCCCTGAAGAGTGCTTGGGATTTTGATGAATATGAGATCAGTGAGAGGTTGAGCACCGCATGTATAATTACTGTAGCTGGCTGCGCTGTGGGGAGATGAAGGAGAGGGTCAGACAGGATACACAAACTCTAGGCTAATTAACTGCTGATCTGGAGGATGCCATTTAGTATTCATGTAAATACATGAGTCTTGAAGACTTCCTTCTGAGATGAGTCTCAGCGCTGACAACACGCATGTATAGGACTAATACCCCCAATTCTAATTCAAAGGCCTTTTTATGTCAATCAGAGACACTATTGGGGGAAACCTGAAAATATGCCTCAATTACGACAATTCAAGTGAAACAAAGGCACATGTGCAAAATGAAGACGTCCTTCATCCATTCAAATTTTAAACCACACAAACTAAAAAATTAAGTTCCTTGCCTTCTTAATCTAAACTCCAGGGATTTTGGTATTCAACAAGAGCACAGATTTCTCCGAGCTGTGTCAACATACCTCTGGAAGAAAAACATGGGCAGCTCAGCTTCAGGGCGGCCACGGAGCTACCCGCTGAAGGAATAGGACTACCTCTTCCATCTAAGCCAGCTAATAGCTTGTAGGCTACACACTGCCACAGAGCATAACACTCTGCAAGCCTGTGGAGCGGAAGGAAGTAGAGGAGGAAGCAGGAGGAGGTCAAGATATCTTATACCAGACAATAGGCTCCTTGTGTGTAGCACAGACATACTGGTACTCTGACAGAAATGTTTCAGGACCATATTTTTCAGGGTGTATCCTTGTGCTCGCGCCTGAGGGGTACACAAGCTTATGAGAACGATTTGGGTTGACACAAGTCACAGTTGCTCCATCGCTGGTGAGAGGAGGAGGAGGAGGAGGAGGGGGGGGGTGAATAATTCAACCAGTGCCGCTTCTTGTTCTTGTTGTTGTCTTGTAGGTAGGCGAGGCAAGAGCGGAACAACATGCCGTTACAGCAGGAGCACCTCTTTACAAAGTGGGCGTCAAATGACAGCCCGGGAAAGAGATTCCGAGGAGGCAGATTTTCATTTTATTTTTATCTTTTACTGAGGATATGGGCATAACTTCTGAATGGGGCTGAAGAGTAACGGCTCCTTCGCAAAATGTCAGCCATCGTTGAGGTGCAGCGTCACAGATTGCTAGTCCATCACCCCCACACAGGACCAAATGACAACCCTCCCCTGTTGATAGCACGGCAGGCATCCCTAAGTAGTACTGCTGGCGGCTGAGCCTGGCTTTGATACCATTATACCCCCAACCAGTGACAACAAATACTCAGCTCCATGTTTCAGTACCTCCTGACGGGACGCAATGAATTTTTAAGTTTTTTTTTTACTGAAATGCGTGATCTTAAATCTGGGGGAAAAGGTGGGATTTATTGTAGCAACATTCATGCTTTTTGTAAATAGGCCTACAATCATGTCTTACTGTAGTCAACCCAAAGTATTTTTTTCTAAGAAAAAGAAAAACGGAAAACAACATGATAATAGCAGTATAATTCCATGGAGGAATCAAGACGCAATGAGTGGAATGGGCCCCTGGCTTTCAGCACTGTGTGGAACTTAAATATTCATATGATTAACCGTTTCCCTTCAAACGGGGGATTGATTTATTTTAATGATGGTGACATTTGTTAAAAGAAAACGAAATACCTAAGCATGCATAACAAATCACATAAATCCATATCTTGTGGTGTAACTTAGTCGTTTATTTTAATTCCACAAATTTTTCAAAAAAATTACAAAATACTCAAATGGAGAGAACACAGGACTCACAATTTTTCTTATTATTTCTACTTTTTGTTTACATTGTGTCATCCCATGGCGACTACTAATATATACAGTAAGCTTCAAGATACCAGTATATATATAAATCTTAGCAGTCAGAATTTACATTCTGCTATTGCCGCTTTGAAACAAGAAGCTAAACCATTGACAACACTTAACATCAAAGGTTTGGAAACACAAAAAGAGGCAGGAGAGACTAAAGGCAGGAGAGACTAAAGGCAGGTGAATTGTGTGGAAAGGAGGCAAAGGAAAATGGGGAGTACATCAGAAGAGAGACAGGGACAGTTAGATGATGGAATTGGAGTGAGGAAGAGGTTCTTGGGGCCAGCAAGACATACGTTTAAAGGGGGCATAGAGACTAAGATCAGATCTAGAAGCATCTGAGTTGATGCCAATCCCAGACCTAGTATCCACATACGAGATGGAGTCACTTCAAAAACATAGGTTTTTTTTACTACCTTTTTGTGGAAACCAGCTAAAAACCACATAGGCCACAGTTTGAAAAAGTATCCATGGAAGTCAAAAGGTCTTGAGTGCATCGAACTAACAAACAAACAGCAGACATGTTCATGGCTGTTGACCAGAGGCAAATCAAACGTGGGCTAGCGTACAGTACACTGGTATGACGGTGAACACTGCTTGTAACAGTCGATGGCACACACACACACACACACATACACACACACACCAGCCCTGAGGTCCAGAGGAGGCTGTGCATCTCCAGGAGCCCAGGGGGAGGTATGCAATGAGAGGCTGGAGGGGAAACACACACACACATGCGCACGCACACACAGGCACGCACACACACACACACACGCACACACACAGGCACGCACGCACACCAGCACTTCCCCTGCAGCCTGGTCCCAGCGCTGGGCCAAACAGGCAGGCCCCTTTAGTGTCACAGTGAACATGGCAGCACATGTTATTACAGAGGAGCTGCAGGATGAGCTGCTGGGGTAGAAGCCCTGGAAACACCCTCACTTTCCTCTATGACCCATTGCACCCATTCACATGCGCCACTGAATCTACTAAGACACAAAGTACATTTAAAAGTCATGTTGGGCTCTCAGTGTGGAAACATTAAAAAAAATCATCATCACTATGCAATAACTGAGGGAAAAGATGAAAATAAAAAATATGAACGCCCATTTTCCTCAGTCAAATATGCAGCCATGTTGAAATGTCTAAAATCAGCCAAAATAGTTCTTCATGTTTGCTGTCAAAATACTGATTTCAAGTATAATGTTAAAACCAATTGGAGGAGCTCAAAGATGCTCTCAGTGCAATATGATCTTTTTTTCAGGGGCTTTAATATGTATGCCATACATACCTCAGTAACAACTATTCAAGTGTATCAAATCGTTACCTCAAATAATTTGCTCAACTCGTTGAGTTTAGGCATTTCGACAATATGGTGCTTGTCACGGGGCGTGGGACGAGTGAATGTGGACGAGACAGCTTTATGGATCAGTATACGTGTGTGTAAGGGGACTAGATCCTACAGCAATGACAGAGGAACCCCACAACCCCCTCAGAAACCGTTGCCTGCTCATGTAATGCCATGGTGCTCCCCTCTGAAACAAGGGATAATGCTTCAAAACAGAGAATATTGGAGATCTAAACGACTTGGTTCGGAGTCCACACCTAGTAATAATAATAATTATAATAATAATTATATGTATATATATACTATTTACAGACTCAAAAACACCATGCTGCAGCTTTTCTTTAAAATTATGAAAACCTCCAACAATGTATTAAAATAAACGTTGAATTTAAGATAGCACTTGTAATCTTTCGATATAATGGCCTGACTGGTCTTTTTTTTTCTTCTTCGATAAGCACAGTGACAAAGTGTCTTGTATTTCTAGCACCTACAAAAACGTCAGGGAAGCTTAGAGTATTGTCATGCAGGAGAGTCACAATCAGTCTTGAGGACGTTGTCACTACTTGAAGGCTATATACCAAAGAAAGTCAATGTCTTGAAAAAAACAAAATAAAATAAAAAAAGAACGTCCACAACAGAAAAGAAAAGCAACATCAGAAGGATCCTCTGACGATCCACTCCTTTTCTGTTCTTCGCAACTGAAAATGTTTGGGAGGACCATTGAATTCCTCCGCGAGACTGTCCTGTAACAACTTCCTGTGTCCCATGTACCTGCGTGTCTCTGCATCCCTCACTCAAGACTACAGCTGCTTGTCGCTCTCCTTCTTCAGCCGACTGCAACACAAAGAGCATGACACACAATTCTAAATGACAGCCATTTAAAAATATATCCTTCAGGTCTTCTGCGATTTGACACCTGTAAGTGGGCGGTAGGTAGCTCAGCAGTTAGCGCATGCGACCAGTGACAGCAAGGCCACTACTTGACCATTATATACTGTTCTGCCCTTGAGCTAACTATTAACACGTTGCTTAACTACTAACAAGTTGCTTTGGATAAAAGCACCTGCTCAATGACTTAAACGTATAAGAGAGAGGGAAAAAAAAGTGTTTGTTGTTGCGCATTTGTTGTTTCTAACCTGTAGTAGTCTTCCTGGCCAGGCAGAGGGCCCCCGTGCATGTGGTGGTGTCCGTGGAGCCACTGCTGCTCCATGGCCAGCCTCTGGAGCTCTGCTGACTGGGCGTGCATGGCCTGGAGCTGGTGGGCTGCAGACATTTGGGGAGGCAGGCCTCCCTGTAGTTCCCGTGGGTATGGAGTACCTGGGAGAAATCACACACATCCGGGCCGCGGGTCTGGTTAACGACGGGTCCAGGCGGCGTAAACTGGGTTTCCTAATAGTTTTTCCACATCGATATCTCATTGACCGCGCTGAAACCAGTCGGTCGGATGAGTCCTTACCGAAAACGGGGTGGCGCAGCATCTCGTGTTCGTGCGGCTGTCCGAGGAGGGGGTTGGGCATGGCGCCGGGCGGGTAGGGGAAGCGTGCGAGGTGGGGTCCTGCTGACAAGGGGTCTACTAGCTGGTGGGCCCCAGAGCCTGGGGGACACACAAGACATTCACCACCACCTTCTGGGTGTCAGAAGCTTTTTGGTCAGGGTACACTCAAACAGACAGTTCATCACAGTCACAGCCATTGACCATTACACGTTACTGCTATCAAGGCCCGGCGGAAAAATACAAAGTATATAAAGAATCAACAACAGTAACTATGAAAATACTTGACGATTGGTTGATAGACAAAATATTAGCTTTTACTGGTTGCTTACAGTACAACATCGTCAAAGTGGAATGTGTGAGTCTCTACTGATGCTGTGAGAGCAGTGTGGATGTGAGCGAGCAGGGCTTTCCCTCACCTTGGTGTAGCGGGTCTTGCTGGTGCAGGTGGAGGTGTGAGTGGATGTGCGAGTGCTGGTGGTGGTGCGGCGTGACGTTAAACATCTGCAGCCGGGCGATGGGGTCGTTGGCCACCGACGCCATCCTCTCCGCGTGGAGCCTCTCGGCGGCCAGCCGCTCCGGATAGCTCATCTCGGCCCTCAGCTGGGGCCCGTGGCCCAGGGCCAGGCGCTCACGGTCCAGCGGGTTGAGGCCCGGGTGGAAGGAGGCGAACGGGTGGTGCCCCGCCATGGGCGGCAGCGCGATGGCCCCGTGCCGGGCAAAGTGCTCCATGGGGTTGGCCGAGGGGTGCATGCCGTCCATTTCGGGGGGCTTGACCTCGAAGCCTGGCTTCATCCTCTCCCTCAGCTCCCTCTCTCGGATCTCTCTCTCGCGCATCTCCCGCTCGCGGAGCTCGCGTTCCCGCATGCCGGGGTCGTTGTACAGGCCCGGCATGTGATAGGCCAGCAGGGGGTCTGCGGGGTTGAGTGACACGAAGAAGGGGTGGTTGCGGTTGGTGGGCGACATGACGTGGGGGCGGGCGTACTCGCTGAGGGTGCGCAGGGCGGGGGTGTCCGGGCCGATGTACGGGGGCACGGCCGCGATTGTGGTCGGGGGGCCGTCGAAGGGGGGGCGCATGTGGGCGGGGCCACACATCTGGGGGTCGCCCATCCGGCCCTCGTGAGACGAACTGGCTTTCTGTTGGGGCGAGAAATAAGAATTCAGAGACGCATTTCGAGCGGAATGACGACCACTGTGAAAAGAGAGACGATTTCATGCGGAATGACAACCACTGTGAAAAGAGAGACGCGCCGCGACAAAAAAACTCACCGCCGCTCTCTCCGCTTCCCTCTCCCGTTCCCGCTCTCTCTCCCGCTCCTTCTCCCTCTCTCTCTCCTTCTCCTTCTCTTCCCGTGCTTTCTGCTCCACCTCTCTCTTGGCCTTCTCCAGAGCTTCCTCTCGTTTCTTGGCGAGCTTGGAGGCAGCCAGGGGAGTGAAGAAGAAGTCTGTCCTCGCACACGAGTTGTAACCTCGGTCCAGGTGCTTGATAAACCTGTCGACACAAAATAGTTTCATGACACATTTGAAATTTACGCAATTTGCCACGTGAAGAATGAGCATAAATGAACGAAAAGCTTTGCTTCATTGAACGTATTCAAAATAAACGGGCAAAGTAAAGACGTCGAAATAAATAGCACACGGCATGTTATTTGAAAACAAACTAACTCTAGTAACGCAATTTCACTGCTGTGATGAGTTTCTCCGGTCTGTATTAAGAAGCTCATTGCTATTCATTGGCAATGTGAGAGCCACTTAAGCGCAAGGCCACAGCAGCTCATTGTATTCGGATGGCCCCGTTCACTCACATCACATCGTAATTAATCTTCTGCCTGCGCTCCCATCCCTGGCGATTCGAAGCCATCGCGCACTTAGAGCTAAAGGCTAATCGTAGCCTGTTCTGAGACTGGGGAGGTCATTCAATTTGCTGCCTTCACAAAAACAAGAAGGGATCTGAAGGCAGATACTGTTTGTTGTTCGTGTTATTTGGGCTGCTAATGGACATTTGTGTAATTTGGGCTGCTAATGGACATTTGTGTAATTTGGGCTGCTAATGGACGTTCCCAGACCAAAACGATCTGCAGTTCTGCAGATGTTTGACGACAGTTGTGTGTTCGCTTTCTCAAGTGAGAAGAGCCGCGTGTCAGGAGTGACGCAGCTGGACGTACCGTGCTGATTGGCTGGCGTGGCTGGGCGTATTGATGACTGTGGGCTCGGGGGAGGGGCTTCTCTGTGGAGGTGGGGGGCTCTCGGGCTCCTCCGATTCGTCCAGGGGTTCCTCTTTGATGTGCACGGGCGGGAGGGAGGGGCCTGAGCCGGCGGAGGAGACCGAGGCTGGGAGGGGCGTGGAGATGGAGGCGGAGCAGGAAGAGGAGGATGAGATGGAGGAGGAGGAGGAGGAGAGGGGAGGCTGGAAGCCCGGTAAGGAGCTGGACGAGGAGGGCAGGGGTAAGACCGGGGTGAAGGAGTGAGGGGGGAACGGCGTCTGCAGGGGCACGTTGGGGTGGGAGGCGGCGACCGAGGGTGGCAGGGGGGGTGCGGGGGGAGGCTGGTGGCCGGCCGAGGCCGGCAGGCTCTGGGACTGGGTGAGGACCGGGGGCTGCGCCGGGGGAGGCTGGAGCTGCTGGCCCTGGGGCATGAGCTGGAGGGGAGGAGGGTGGGCCGGCGGGGGGTGGAGGGTGGACAGGGAGCTGAGGGGCTTGAGGGCGGGCGGCGGCGGCAGGTTGGAGGGCATCTGCGGGAAGGGGGGCGCCGACAGGTGGGGCGGGTGCTTGTGGGACTGGGGGTTGGGCATCTGGGGGATGGGCGTGGTGGGGGGGGGCTTGATGTGACTCATGGACATGGGGGCGGGGGGCAGGGGCTGCTCGCGGGGGGGCGGCAGGGGCGGCGGCCCCCCGCCCTGGGAGGCCGCCTGGGACTGGGAGGGGGGCGTGTGGGACCGCTGCTGCGGCAGGGCCGCCAGGGCCGAGGGCGGGACCTGAGACTGCCCCATCGGGAAGCCCTGAGGAGGCATGGAGTGAGGGTGAGACATGTGGGAGGGGCCGGCCTGGAGCGGGTGTGGCATGGGGGGCATGGGCCCGTGCATGGAGCTGGGCAGCGACTGGCTTGGTCCGGGGGGACCAAGGGGCGGAGCCTGAGTCATCCCCTGCATAGGAGAGTGGGGAGAAGGCAGCCTCTGAGGGTGCAGGGAGGCCCCTGATTGGATGAGGGACAGCGGGCTGGCCTGGGGTAGCGGCTGGGGAGGTAGAGAGGCGGGGGGCGCTGAGGGGGCGGCCTGGGGGCCCAGCGAGGGGGCCGTGGACGTGGGGGGGGTGGGAACCGCGGAGGAGGAGGAGGAGGTGCCTGGCTGACACTGGATAACCGGAGGGTGCTGGCCCTGCAGTAGCTGCTGCTGCTGGGCTGAGGAGTCCGAGTCGCTCTCGTTGTCGCGGGGACTGGGGATGCTGGGGGAGGAGCTGCGGTTGTCCTGGTCGATGTCCTTGGGGTCGCTGCTGCACTCCTCGTTGACACTGCGCCCGTCCGAACTTTCCCCCTCCCCCTCGCATTCCGACGGCGAGTCGGGCCGATTCAGCTCCTGCGAGACAAGGGAGGGGAGGGGGTGAGGGTACACGCTGCCAACACGGACGGGGATAACTACAATCCCTCAGGACAGGCGGGAAAAAGGTGAACGCACATAAGTGCGAGCTCACCTGTGTCTTGGACTTTTTGGCAGTGGCCCTCTCGGACTCCTCCGTGTCTGACGTTCCCTTCTCTCGCTGGCGTTTGGCACTCTTCATAGGCGACGGCGCCTCCTCTTTAATCTTCTGTGAAGAAATGTGCAAGTGTGTTCACAACTTTTTCTCTACACATGTACTGTATGTTTCAGAGAAAGTATCTGTTTTACAGACCGTGTGTGTGTGTGTGTGTGTGTACGCGCACCTTGCTGGGCTTCTTCATGGAGTCTGTCTTGCTGTCAGTGCTGTCGGTGCTGGCCGCGCTGGGAGAGGCGCGTCCACTAGAGCGCAGGTCTTCGTTGGTGGGGGAGGCTCGGCCATCAGGGCTGGCTGGCTGCTTCTTGCGGCCACTGCGTAGCGTCGACATCTGCGGCCGCGGGGAGAACGCGGGGAAAGTGGTCAGAATCTAGGAGAGCCTAACATACAAGGGCGGCGTAAAACCCACATCGAGCCCAGGCAGGCGGGTGGGTTCAGAAGTGAACGGAAATTAAGTGTTATAGGTTGAAGAAGAGTGAGAGAGAGAGAGAGAGAGAGAGAGGGCGAGCGGACGGGAGCGCGTACCGAGCCTCTGTTCCGTCTGGTCCTCATGCTATGCTTCCCGCTGAGTCCATCCTCTTCCTCTTTGACGGGTTTGAACATAAACGGGGGAGGGTCCACGGGCTTCTCGATGGGCGGCAGCTCGCCGTACTTCTTGAAGTGGATGCGGCAGTCGGTGCACAGCAGGATGTTCTCCCGGCCCCCGTGGTGCCAGTCCTTGGAGGCTGGGGAAAGTCATCAACGCGGATAAGATACCACTCGCTAGACACGGCCATACATACATATGCGAACACAGGCCTCGGCTCTATAGCTGTCAACGTTATGAAAATAAAGTGGCGATTTATACGAAGAAGAATGTGTTGATTGATTGCGTAGTGTGTCTCCGTCAAAACCTGTCGATCACACAAGCGCCATTTGAGGTGCAGATGATCTTCTTAAGTCTAATAAAACGGAGGCTAAATTAAACACTGTCATTACACTCCACTGAGGGCATGTGGGGTATACACCGGAGGGTGTCTTAATCTCTGGGGTGTATACTCCCAGCCTTGCGATACCAGAGAATCGGAGATCTCTGCCTACCAAATCAATCTCCAATAATCTGGAGATTTTTATATGCAAGATAGTTGCTAGAATGCCAGTGAGAAGCGCCAAAACCATGCCTACTGCTTTGGATTGGTTCAAACCTGAATAAACATGCAAAGCAGATTTCTTTGTATTTTTTACGCTCTTGGATTGGCTTCTGCAACGCATTTTTTGATTGTTCCCACACAGTTTGAGGAACGAAAGCTGCGAGAGTCTCTAGTTGATCAAAGCGTTGAGAGACAGATTTGGGAGTCTAGTACACTCCAGGCTAACTGCGCCCACACAGTTGTTAGCCATCCTAGTTGCGATGGCAAAGATGCCAAGCATCGCCAGACGGGGGGTTGGGAGCTGTAAGCCAGCTGTGTTGTGAGAGGAGGATAACGAGGCGAGGCTGTGGGCTCTCGTCTGTTCTGATCAAATTAGAGTTGACATCCTCCCGTGCCCATCTGTCAGAGCGCACCGTGTTGAGGCGCTGGATAAACACTGATCACAGGATCATGATGAGGATTGTCACGCAGGTCCATATGATGTTGACTGTGCCTGTGTGTGTGCGCGCGTGTATCAAAAAGGGGCCTTACTGGTGGTGAAACAGTGACGACAGGCGTAGCCCTTTAGCTCCTGCTCACTGTCTTCGCTGTCAAAGTCATCTTCACTGGCTGAGCTGAGGTCCACTGGAAGAGAGCGAGAGGGAAAACAATGAAATCAAACGCATCTGGCAGACAAAGATGACAAAATATTTCATCATCCGTCCCTTGCAAACGCTGCCGAGTTGAGACTCCATTGTGAAAGTGCCCAAATCTATCCAGAGTAAGTGATCTATGTTTGATTGGTTGTCTTGTCCCTCCCTGCTAGCTCCGTGTAGGGGGGTCTAGTTGCTTACAGAATTCGCTGGAGGGGGGGCGGGAGGGGGTGTTGACAGGCGTGGAAGCAGTTCGCGTTTTGATGCGGCGGAAGACAGGCTGGCGACGGTGTCTGCGGTGCGCCCGAGAGCTGGCCGCCTCAGGGGTCTTCTTCCAATAGTAGTAGAAGGTGATCAGCTCCCCCTGCAGGACAACATGGGACAGAGACACTGAGGAACAGGGAACAGACCCACAATATATCCTCACTTACAGGAAAACCTGTAAACACACACACACAAACACACTATTTATGAAAACCTATAATTCTATGTAGCTCTAACTAAATAGGAATCATTGGCCAGCAAAAAGAAAAAGGTCAGTCTTTTCTGACTATTACAGAGGCACAAATTAATAAACTAAGCAAACACAAACTAACCAAACACTTCTTCCATCTAAACAAGGTAAACAATAACCTTGAATAATTATGTATGTTAGCACACTATTCCACAAGTGAAGCTGATCTTAAGATGTGGAAATAATTCATTAACAGTGCGTCCCATAGCGCTGGGCCACGGAGCGGGAATCCAGGGAGTCCAGGCCAGGTTTTATGTCTGGCCGGGTGTGTTTGTGCTGCTGCCGTGTTGGTCCCAGGATTAGACTGGGGAGGCTGGCTGAATGTAGGGGTATTAGGATCAGTGCATTGGTGGCTGCCTGGGTGGCAGGCGCTTGAATGGGAACAAAAGAACATGTCGGGGAGAGCTTTGGCGCTACAAATAGGGAGTGAAATGGCTCCTCGCCCCGACGCTGGAAGAGTCAATTGAACTTTAATCAAACATGCGGAGGGGTGCGCTTGCAGAGAGCGAGGCAGATAAATCCACTGCACAAAAGGCCCGCCAGGAAATCAATACCCAACTGAAACATTAACACATGCAATCATGGATCAGAAAGCACTTTGCTGAGGCAGCCTTTGCAAATTAACCACTGCTTTCCGGCCACACTCAAAATAATACACACGCTCTGAAATTGGCGACAGGAGAAGGAGGGGGCAATTATGCAGTTTCCTGTAGGGCTTTGCCCCTCTATCCCCCATCCTGAACTCACTTGCTATTGGTTCCTCTATTGGATTTTCTAATGAACCCATGACGAGGGAGCAGGATTGTTAGGTGAGCCGTTAGTCACCTGTAATCTTTAAGGCCTAGAGGACAGTCATCTACCATCTCAGGGTCTGTTAAACCGGTCCTGGACAGAGCTCCCTGTCTTTAATGTGTATTGATTGTTTTTATTTCCCTGCTCCAGCTGGGCCACTTGACATAAATCAGACAGTGCACTGCTCTCAAAAACACGGTAACAGCATTGCTGCAAAACGCTTAACTGGATTCTTAGCTGCATGAAAGTCAAGCAGCATTCATGAAATGGTGGACGGCTGGAGAAAAGCCAAATTCTCTAGTAACAATTCAAATTCCACAACACAGACATTTTCCATTACTTTATGAAAACAATATTTAGGCTGTCATCTTTGTTGACATTACCGTGTAAGTAAATATAGGTGTTCTTATCAGGCTCAGTGTGAGGCCGGCTCAGGCTACCTGGGCCTGTCATGTTTGCTGTGAATAAACACTGACCAAGGATCACGTGGGCAGCTCCTTCATAAGCACCTCCACAAGCCTCGTTAATATCGGCCATCAAAGTACAAGATAAATCCCTCTCAACTGCTGCTTTGATTGAGCTCAGCACAGTGGGCTTAGGCTAGTTTAATGAGATCCCTGCACATACTGCTCTTAGGGAATATCCATAACTACTACCGCCTCCAGAAACTTCCATGTTATCCAGCTGTGAGGCGCGCCAAGGGCATTTTACAGAGGGTGCTTCACAAGTTAGGGCTCGGCGGAGCCTTCTGGCGCGGGGGTGTAAATAGAGGTGCTGCACCCACAGCCTTGGCTCCGTAGCTGGAGCTGGGAGAGACCCCAGAACCTTGGCTGCAACGCACATCTGGAAATGTGGGGATATATTCCACCGCGCCGGTGAGCGAGAGTTTACGGGAAATCCATCGGCACGCTGACCCACAGCGCATTGCTCCACCAGGATACCGAAGGCCATTCAGACTGAATAGGACCTTAGACGATCTAAAGTTCATGGACAAAACACCCCACCCCCTTCTTGAACATGGAAGTTGCAAATCTTTTCACTGTGGCCCACAATACTGCCTAATATTGAGTTTGGCTAGTGCTTGTGCCATCTCTTTGTGCAGGTATATTTTATGCGAGTACTGTGCGTGTGTGTGTGTGTGTGTGTGTATATGCGCATATCTCTCTGACTGTCTAGCCAGATCAGCAGGGCCCAGCCTGGTGCTGACGGAAGGAAGGCAGACATCCTGATGTGAAATCTAATTGAAATGTGCAATTGGAAAGTGTTGAGCAGGGCAGAGCGCTGGTTCTGGTGTGTACTTAATGACGGTTCTCAGCAGCCGCCCTCTCCCTCCCCTACCGCTTGCTGACAACTGCGCAGCCTCCACCACAAGCCCTGCAGACACGGGGGAAAGGTCAGCATGACCCTAAATCACTTTCAGTACGTCAAGTACCGTTACATTAGCCTGGGATTTCTGAAAGCATCTAGTGAGTTTTGAAAGGAAACTAACAGGAGTGCTGATGATGTTTGTGAATGTCGCATACAACATTTGCAAGCGGAATCCATTACGGAAATGCTTGAGGGATGATCATCTTTTAAGTGGTTAAGTTTCTTCACGTGGAAAGCAAATGCCATCATGGCTGATCACAGACGATCAGTTTTGAGGCCAAAGGAAAAAAAAAAAGGAAGAAAAAAAAGAGTACTATGAAAACATTCCCCAAGAACAGTGTCTTTTCCTGTACACTTTAAGCATTTGCCTTGAATGAAATGGAAAAGTAGAAAAATGCCAATCATATCAAAGTCTACTGTAACATATACAAACATTTCCATGGGTAATAACCCATAGAGACTAGATGAGCGGAGAGAACGGGCATTCCTGCGGTTGGGGAAGACCTCGTGTGGCGAATTAGTGTCAAAGAGACAGATTGACAGTTTAAATATCTCTATCAACCTGCCTGTCTGTCAAGTCGGCTTTCTCTGAAGCCAAAACCCGGATGATATCTCCGTTTCATCTTGTTCCTTTTCCCAGATATGAATGTCACTAACTCTATATCCTGCTGCAATGAGCTTAAGGCTATGGAGGTTGCTTCACTGGCTTCAGTTCAATTGACTGACTTCATTGCGACATTACATTTAAGGTTTACTGTTAAGGTTTGCAAAAAAAAAAATTTTTTTTTTTTTTTATTCTTTTACAGCAAAACAGCAGAGCCTGAAAGAAGATAAGTTGGAATAAACATCTGAACTTAAACATGAAATATATATTCTCCTTAGCCCGGTAAATCACTGCACAGCAGTACAGTGTGTGCTAGAGTGCCCGAGAATGTGAGATACTGACAACATAAGCTCGGCATTATAAGACCTTTTAGAATGCTTCCATCTGCAGGAGATTTCTGGGCAGTGGATTATCCGACAAGGAAATGGCTTACCTCATATCACATCACTCAGTGCTTCCCTCCTAGTTATCGGCACTTGAAATGGGAGGCTGAATGTGGTGATATTCACGAGTGAGTGAGCGTGTTTGTAAAAGTGCGCACCTACCCTAGCCGACGTGCAATATTTTTTCTACAGCTCCACCCTCTCCTGCGGTACCATGGTTTCTTTGTGTACGTGTATGCATGTGTGTGTGTGTGTGTGTGTGTGTGCGCGCTGAGAATGAGTGGGAGTTGAGGGAGCCTTCGCTGGGCTCAGTGGTCCTGTGCTCGAGGGCGAGGGCTAAACTCATGTATTTACACACTCTCATCTCCTCTCTCTCCGGCCCAGGCCTGGACAGATGGTTTCTGTTTTTCCTGGCAGATTTGTGACGGAGCCACAAAAGGCCCCTGCTTTGACATGAAGCCAAACGGTTAAGGCCGTTACTGGCAAGCGCTGGGGAAGGAGGAGAGGACAGGGGAGTGGAGGAGGAGGAGGGGGGGAGGAGCAGGAGGGAGAACAGAGGCGGAATAAAGAGCAAAAGGAGGATAACAATGGACAATCAACCTTGAATCTAATGACAACCCTTCCTAACACCCCCCCCCCCCCATCCCACATTTGGGCTGGATGAGGCGTGACGCTGGGCGTAGGAGAGCGGAGAGCACCAGGAGCATGTGATCTCTGGGTTCTGGTGGCCGATACAGAGTTGTGTAAACATCCATTAGTGCGGCCAGCCTGTGTGCCTCCTGCTCCCTCAACAGACTCCAGCCTTTGGGAGCTGGAGCAGAAGGGTGGGAGGGTGCCTGATTTTCATTTCAGCAAGGTGGAGGACAACGTTCATCTTTGGGCCAAATCTAACAAAGATTTAGTACTCATGGACATGTCCCACTACTCCTGTTCTTTTAGCTGAATATTTTTTAATACATAATTCTGTCCGCAATTTCCACTGACTGCCAAACCTATGCTACCAGTTTACACCGTTCCACCTTCTATAATGGTCAACTGACAGTTCCACAAGTGAATAATAGATCTCAAACATGTTGCCTCGATGCCATCCAGCGTAATATTCTGTAAATAAAGCCTTTCGAAAGGACCATTCAATTCACCGTGCACATCTCGTTCAAAAGTACACTTCTAACAAGGTCAGAAAATTCAAAGTCCAACCACCATGTGTTTGATTCAGACCCAGACCCCCAGGACGCAGGTTCCTCTAAGCCCAGGCACAGGGAGAATGGTGAAAGAACCTTGGCTGCGGGAGCAGTGCAGTGTGTGTGTGTGTGTGTGTGTGTGTGTGTGTGTGTGTGTGTGCGAAAGGCGGTTAAATAGACAGCCGATCCCTGCTGCGACGAGCCTTTCTGCCGTAGAACCACTGAATAAGCTCCGCTTTCACAGGTCAGGGATGCACACGCTGAAGAATCAGCACTCGTGTTTTTCCTGCTGTAAGCACTTTTGCCAATGAAAGCAGATTGGACTGCAACAAGCGCCTTTTTCGTGGGGGGTCGATTCCTCGTGTTCTGCTGATAAGCTGGTCCCCCCAAACCAGAATGCGGAGCCTACCAAAGAACTCAATTAGAGCAGGACCTCGTCTCCCGCTACATATATTAGCCTCAACAATGTGTCGGACTTCACCCTAGCAAACTAAATTGCCTGTGGACCGCTGAACAAACATCCCTCCATATTGGTTCTGCTACCGCCATCCACTGCATAAACAAGCTATATCATTTACCAAAAACATGGAAGCTCTTCTGTCAAACCTTGACAGCTGCTGCCATCTCGAACAACCCCCCGCCCCAGTTTTAGCAGGTTTAATTATTGCCTGAACCAAAGTATTTATAATCACACACTCATCCCCTCAGCTCTCGCTGTTGGGCTGAAGACACGGCAATGAATTCAATTTGACGTTTGTACAGATCGCACAGGGGCAAACATCTGCTGTGAGGTCGTGTTGAAAACACAGCTCTCCTGTTGGCTGTTCAGGCCGGTAGATGACAGGGCCTGGAGGGGCGCTTAGTCTCTACTCCTGTAGCCCGGCTCACTCCCAAAACAAGGAGATTGCAAAACAAAAATAATTCTGTTTCAACCGAATCAGATCTGCAGTAAATATATTGCTTTCTCTCCTAAAAAATATACTGCAACGCGAATAGTCTCTGATAAACAACTTTTACATAACCAGTTAAACTTAATGGATATGGTAATGAATAGTATATTTTTTATGTCTTCAAGAGTTCCAAATATGTATAATAATATAAAAGAGAAGAGATATCCTTTGAGACCACACTTTCCCCGAACCCTTACAGTGGAAATATAAAGTTATCGCCGATCTGCCATTTCAGCAGATTCAGTTGTTTGAACATGGAGAGCGGCTCGTGTTCCATGACGTCCTTTCTGGAGCGAAGGAAATGGTGGCAGCAGGCAGCAGGGGCGGCGCTGTTAGACGGTCAGACGACACACCCACTTCCCCCTCCGGGCCTTTATGTGACTTTATATAAAGCATTCCTGAGCGCTAGTCAGGCCTGGTGTGTTTACACAGCGCTGGGTGCTTACCCTTGGCAGTGCCTGCTCTGAGCCATACTGGCGCTACAGGAGAAGCCCAGTTAATAAGGGCTGGAGGGGGAGGGGGTGGGGGGGGACAGGAACACTGCACTCCCCTCCTCTGGAGCTCTGGCTATCAGCCCAGAGGGGGAGGGGGGGGGGGGGGGGGGGTTTACGGCTCTGCTTTCTGGCTCGGCACCCTGCTCCTCTCCAGGCCCCGGGGGCAGGACATGTTGCAGGAACACACCGCATTTACGTGAGCCGCTCGCTTCTCGGATGGCTTGACATGCAAGTGGAATTTCAGAAATATAGGTCTGTGCCGGGAGATACGGGAAAAATCTGTCCCGAAAACCTAGAAGAAAAAAAAATGTGGAGAGGTTGTTCTGGTCTATGCTACACATATGAAGTGTTGGGGTGAGAGAGATTGGTGTTTGGGAAAATAACTGGAGCTTTCCTTTGGGGTAGCGACTGCCATAAACTCGGAGATCAGGCTTTCAGCACAAAAGCAAGTTCAATCATAAGCAAAGAGGATTTTCTCTTTATTTTTTTGTGTAACTGTGCGACAACCCTTGCTTGTCTATATTGAGCTAACCCCCACCTCACCCCTCTCCTCCTGTACTTGCTACCCTCCTCCTCAGTCTCCAAGTCATTTCCCCCTCTTTTCTTATTTTTAAAGGGCAGTTTATTTTCCATTTGCGGAGGGAAAATGAATCTCTCCTTGCTCTGTGGTGGTAGCAGGGCTGGATCCAGAGGGAGGTCCATTACCTCTCCTGCCAAGAACACTCCCCCTTCCAGGTTGAATTGCATTAGTACCTACTTTATAGCCAATAGACTACTCTGGTTATAAATCTCAAAACCAGTACAAATAACTGAGGTAACCTCTGAGGAAACCGTATTCATAAACATTAATTTCTCATTTAAGAATGGAGCAATTGGTTTTGAATGATTACTTCTTTTGCATGTACAATATATTCCAGTACAAGTTCCAGTACAGTTTGATACTCTGTAGAGCCTAAGCTACACTGTACTGTTGCATGTCAGGTCAGGTTTTCCGTGAAGTGCTGGTGGCGTGTGGAGATTTGAAATCTCAAACTCACACTGGAAAATGAGACAAACACCTTTGATTTTCCCTTTTGATGTCTATGTCAACACGACTTCTGCAGTCGTCCATGTGGAGAAGCCTTGATTGTTCACAAATGAAACAAGCACCACCATGCTCTGCACTGCAGGGTAAACAACTTTACCAGGATAGGGAAAATGTATACTGCGACCATGTAAAATATATTCTGTCATTATTCACATAAAAAAGAATCAACTTAATCTGTACCTTAAGGACCATGTTTAGTTCTGGGAGATATGGATGTTTACATCAACATCAAGGCTGCTTAAGCGTCTACAGGAGAGCAAAGCACAGTCCATTTGGCAGCCATGTTTCTGCACCAACAGACTGATCAACTTTAATATGGCTGGCCACACTATTCTGAGTTAATCATTGTTGGAGTTGGATGTGACCCATTTGTGTAATCCAACAGGTTACACAGTTGTTCGCTGATGATTAACACATTAACATACACACTAACACACTGGGGAGGGAGTTAAGAGGAATATGGACAGAGAAGCCTGCCTCTGCCAAAGAACATAAACAAAACAATTAGGAGAGTTCCTCTGAGCATGACAGGTATTAACTACCTTCGTCTCCCACAGTTGTAGAGTGATCGAGTCCTGGCAAGCCCCTCAAGACAACAACTTGACAAATCAATGCAATTGTTCTACTGATTGATTTTGATTGACAAATTGCATTGTTCTCTCTTCATATACGTGTGCCTCATAACATCACAATATCTGACTGGCCCTGCATTTGCTGTCAAATAATTTGCCATCTTGCTTTACTTATGAAATGCTAATAACTCAGTAAGAGCACAGAAACTATTTCCTGATAAAAGTTTTCACAGAACTTGTCATACATTCTGCTATTTCCCCCACAGGATTCACATTTGATTTTCACATGATTGCCAGTAGTAGTTTGTGTGAGGCCTATATTTTAAGAGTATGATTGGGCCTCAGTGTTTCCAGTAACCAAATAATCTTATGATATCATATCATCTTTTTTAGGTACTTGGATGTACACATTTAGTGTTCAACAATAAGCTTTCAGGTTGAAAGTCAGCTATGGCAAAAAATATCACATGAAGGCAAACATGTTTTACTGTTTGAGTAAAATTAAGAGGTTATTTTTGAGTGAAGTTATATCTTAACACTCAAGACAATCAAGTTTGATTCAAGTTTAGCAGCAGCATTTAATACGAGACACGCACAATGCTTTTCTATACTTTGAACAGGGTTGTTAAACCGATATCAGAATCAGTATCAGATACAATATCTGATTATCCCATAGTAATATCACATAGAAGATAAATTACTGTAACTTACTGTTTCTTTGTTTGGTAGCAGCTCCTTGCGAATCCTGAAGAAGTTCTTGCCAAACTGTCTCAGGCCTTTAATAAACCGCTTCTGTTATTTTGAGAGTGGAAAAGAGAAAAAGAATCAGCAAATATACTGTACTGTACAGTCAGCTGAAATACAACCACATAACGTTACAGCCCACCATGACAAAACATTGCTCTCCTTTCTTTAGTCTGTTTTGAAAGGTTTGATGTGTATCTCGAAACCTTTGTACCCTCAGTTTACACTCCTGCGTACACACACAGCCAGGCAGGGCAAAACCAGAGGAAATGACAAGTAAAGCAAGCATCGACACTGAGATTGCGCCTGCTCTTTTATGTGGCTCTAAAACAGCGACAACAAAACCTATTGGTACATGAAAACGCAATATGATTGCTTGTGAATATCTTCGGACATAGCCTACAATTCAAAAGTTTAAAGTCATAACTAAACTTTGATGAGTACTTAACCATTCCAAACATTTCCTGTGCACAACATCCATTCTAAATAAACACATTTAGTCAGTAAAATCTGGCATCTATGAACAAACACATGAATGACAGAGCAGATAGAAAATGGAGAGCTAAAAATGTATAAATCGACACAAATAAGTGACAAAACGCACAGCGCAGGCGAAATCCACTTCTAACGACCTGGAATTATTTTCTCACATGTGTGACATAACATCAAACCCCATGTGCACTATAACACAGTACAAAGGAATAAATGTCAAAAAGGCTAAAAACCTAAATGCATTTCTTCTCCTTTAAGAGCCACAGACTGTGAGCCATAAAAAGCGGAGGCTGAAAACATTCATAACCAGCGAAGCAGACAACCAACAGATTTACTTTCTTGTTCTAGAGGCGAGCCCCGTTCCTCAGTTAATCTCAGCCAACCGTTTCCACCAAGTAACTCCAGCAAAAAAAGCACTGCGAAAAGTCCTCGGAGAGCACGGCACAAATATCTACGTCCAGCCACAGGCACAGGGAAAATTAGGGGGCAAATCCACAAAGTCTCCGAAGGTACGTCGCTTTTTTACAAGCAAGAAATAGCTTGTCACTCTCTGCTCTTCCACTACAAAGGGGAAGGTTTTACATGTGATCTTTCTGCTAGAGAGCCTCTGGTCGGCTGCGGCGGTGTGGAAAACCCGGAGCGGAGCCCTGCGCTGCTGCATCATGGTGGCGGCCGTGGCTCTCCCTCCTGCCTGTGCACACGCCACTCGGAACTCGGAATCAGAACCAGACAAGGCGGGTTCTAAGTGTACCCCCCCCCCCCCCTCCCCACATGCAAATACAGACCAACCCTGCCCTCACTTTTTCTTCTTTTCTTTTTTTTACAACAAAACCCCAGTGTCCGCCTTTAGACCTAAACGGGAAACTACACCGTTTCTTTAAATGTATTCGTGGCTTGGGGTGAACACACACAACAGGCAGGGAGCAAACTAGTCGGCGAGGGGAGGAAGGCTGGGACAATTTGTGTGGAGAAAGGTCTTGGACACGGTAAAAGGAGACAAGTGAGGAAGAAAACCAGACATGGAGCCCCTGTGTCCTACAGCAGCCTATTTTCCATGCATGTACTGTGTGTTATGTAACCCACATATTGTTTATTTAGGGTGGGGGGGCAGTGAAATTGATTTTTTTTTCTTTTTTTAAGAATTAACACAGAATATTTACACCGCAAAATATAACTGTACTTGGCAATTCGTTCACGCCTTCAGACAAGAAGAAACTGCAACAACTATTTCTGCAAGTCTGTGTGACTATCTGGAGAGGGCCAAACCCCACACTACATCATCACATATTAAAAGTGTCATCGTTGTGCAACACAAACTGCAAAATGAATGACAAGCTTCCCTTTTCTGTCCAGTGTCAAGTGGCAAGCCTACCAGAGAGTTCCTGTCAGCAAGGCGACGGTTGACAACTGTTAGCTGTCTGAGAGTTAACCGAGACGCGGGGGACGGGAGTGAAGGAGTTGATTAGCATTAGCAGGCTAGAGGTGCAGTTGATTAGCCAGCAGATGGAGCCAACATCAGCACATTCTTGCACGAGAACGCTATCTCGTCTCTATGCTTATGAGCAGAACAGGACTACCGCCTATACAAACCCATGTTCACACCACCCAAAGTCTATGACCAGCACTCTACTATCACTTCTACAACCTCTTAAATATTTTCAGCAGCCAACAAAATAAAATAAAAAAATAAAAAATCCTTACTGCAACTGCCGAAAGGTTACCTGGAAATTCATTAGATATAATGATTGTATTTCTGAAGGAAAACATTCGCATTAAATTGCAAACTGGGGACCCTAGACGTGTGCGAGTGCTGTCCTGAGAAAAGCTGAAGGCTCTAGGACGAGGTGCTGCCGTGGTCGTATATATTACATGATGTATTTAATGGCTGTTAGCATCTCCTGAGGTGCTTCATTACCTGTGGTCTGGGCCTCTAGACCTGCTGAGACAGAAATCAATTAGACCTGCCACACAGCCCCCGTGTCCACTCTAATTACGTCACCCTAATTATGTTGCCATACTCTACTATTTACATTGCCGTTGGCCCCTCTACTCAGAAGGCAGCATGCGCGCTCCTTCTCATCCTCCCCCTCTCCCTCCCTCTCTCGTTCTCCCTCCCTCCCTCTCTACATGTCGGCTCCAGTTTAAGGCTCCATTTCAGCTGCCTGGGCTCAGTGCTCTCCAGCCCAGCTAATAAATCATCTGCCAATCTGCTCTGCGAATCGCTCTGCCCCTGCTCCGACTGCTCCAGCCCACCGTTGCTAGGCAACGCAGCGGGAGAGGAGGGGCCGCGCAAGAGAGAGAGAGAGAGAGTGTGTGTGTGTAGGGGAGGGGGGATTCAGGCTGGAAGCGCTACCAGATCGCCAGCTCCGTTGTGCTGAAACAACAGGCTTCTCTCTGTCAGAAAGTGTTCCAGAGAGCTGCCCCCCTCCCTCTCCCTCTGCTCCCGCCTCGACGCCCAACAGCACGCTACAACAGTACGCTATTGTGAAGTCGGAGAGGGGAAATATAAAGCCAAGGAGGAAAAGTGAGAGCCAGCAGCTCAAAAAGGTCATTGTTATGTGTGCGCACTTCCTTCTCCAGAGGTGATTGTTCTAGGCTGTGAAACTGGTTAAGATCACGCGGGCACACACACACACACACACACACACAAGGACGGTATCATGATGATACGGCGAACACGTGCAGGCTCAAACAGGTCATTCTGGTCTTTTAAATGCCATTCTGCAGGGGGGTAAAATGCCATAAGTACAACGATTTGGCTGCATACCTTCACAGGCCAAACAAACACTGACTGAAGGTAAAGTCTATATACTTGACCCATTGTTAAAGGCTGACCTTTTCCAGCCCTGATATGGGCGAGACCCAAGTGTCTCTGCTATCCACATTCAATGGGGGACAAGAACAAGTACAAGTACCTGTTGAAAAAAATCAGACTGACTTTCAGACAGGGGTAAGACCACATTGTTACGTACAGCCCACATCCTCCCGACACTGACGCTATTCATGAAACGTACATATTTGAGGAACTGAACAATGCCAACTTTGAGTAATTTCGCCAAGCACTACACGCACGCTCTTCCCAATGACTTTACTGACAACCAAGGTGACAGGAAGCACACACCCATCCTGTCAGCTAACCAGTTTGTCAACGAACCATAAAAAGCTTTTCTGGCACTGCACCATAAGATTGACTAAAAACACAGAGAACACTCAACCCTGGCGGTGCCCAACAACAGATAGTCCTTGACAGAGCATAACATCAGTATAATAGCGTCCAACAATATCCAGAACGTTCCCCAACAAGTGAGAACAGAACACACATTATACCCTGGAAGGAGGAAGTGGTGTGTATGTAGGTTTTCCATCCGAGTGTCTGGGGTGGGCAATGTGTCTCTGGTCTGTAAGCCCGGCTTTCACCACTAGATGGCCGATCCCTTACCTTACCTCACCCCCCCCACTCCCCCTCCCCCACCCCACCGCCCCCCACACTCCCGCCTTCCTCTCTGAGGCCTCCACCCATCATTCATCTGGAGACGCAGCTGGAGATGAGCCACACCGCCACTGAGAGGAATGGACCCCTGCTAACCCACAGCAGTGATAGATCAGCCTCCCTCCCTCCCTCACACAGGCACACTGCACCGGGGCTGCTACTGCTGCTTTAGAGAGCTCCCCCTGTTGGCCAAGGGATTATTAACACCATTTACGGTTTGTTTGGGAGGGAAATCACTCCAGTTCAGGTGTGGATTTCAGTACTACTGTTATCGCTTGCTGCCCTCACCCACACTCAGCGGCAGATCTAAAGTAGGCCTGCATTAATTGTGGCAGACCAAATAATGTCAAGAGAGTTGGTATTGGTACGTCAAACTGGTATGCGTTCACACCAAGCCGACGGATTTGTAGTCTGGGTGAGCTACACCGAACGATCCCTCGCTCAAAGACAGCACACATGGACCCCTGTTCAGGTTCTCGGAGCTGGCACGCATCTGTGCCCTGGTGGCAGGACACTAAAAACGAAATGACACTTTGCAGCTTTCTTGCCCTCACCTCACCCCCCCCCCCCCATCAGCATGAATAAAATGAATGCGCAACAATTACGGCCAGGGTCTCATATTTCACTGGTCGGATGGTTCCGGGGGAGAGAGGAGGGCCTATGGGACTACTTCCAGAGAGGTGCTGAGCCTGGCTGAGGCCCAGACCTGTGCGCTATGTAGCAGCTGCTGCTGGTGGTGGTGGGGAGGGGGGGTGGAGAAAGAGGGAGGGAGAGAGGGAGTGGAGTCAACAGGGGGGAGGTGACAACTGACCCTGCAGACAGGCGGATTCTGTCATCTCAGCGGCCCCCACAGTCACTTTCATTCACATCTCCAAAGGACGGAAAAGAGGAAGAGGGGATGGGGGGGAGAAATAATGAGGCTGGTCCTGGAGGGAGGGAAGGGGGAGGGGGGGCTAGAGGACGAGAGGAAGCTAGAGATGATAAATAAACGAGCAGCAGCAGGGCCGGTGTCTTGCGTGTGCGTCAAGGGTGGGGGGTACATTTGCACCACGCAAGGGGGGGTGGGGGTGGTACATTTACACCTGTCCCCCAAGGCCACGGGGCAGATAAGGCACAACTGGAGATCAGATCACCGAGAGCTGTGTCCTTGGCCAGCTAGGAGATGGGCTGTTGCAAGAGCCAATGGGACGCCACCATTGGGGAGGGCCTTATCACACATGACAACCGCTGAACCCCGGAGACCTTCAGGTGGACACTGGACAGTCTCTCGAAACTAGACGGGAGGTTTTTATTAAGCCCTTTGGGGTTCCTTACTTCTTCTGCACAATCTCTGCTATGTTTTTTTTTTTTTTTTTACATTCTTTTGTTTGATCACTTGGCCTTATATATATATACATGTATTTTTTACATTACATTTAACTTTTTTTTTTAACTCAACCCACCTTCGAAAACAAGAGTACACTGACAGCAAGATATCTAATCAAAACAGGTTGTCTATCGAAAACGGTCCGACCTAATCAAAAGCTAGTCTACGTATAGGCTGTATCATTGAAATACCGGTATAAAGAAATATGTAAATCTCTGAGTCAGTGATGTTAATATCACTTTCAGGTCATAACACCAGCCCAGGCCATTAAGTGGCTTGTGTGTGTGTGTGTGTGTGTGTGTTTGTGTGAACTGTGGTGCAGTAGGAACAAGCTGTCGTGTGGGGGAAGAACTCCTACGTAGCCGCCTCCCACTTTGATCATGTCAGAAGCCTGTGTGGGATGCAGCCAGCCAGCTTAAATACAAAGACCTCTGAGGATGAGCCCACCAAAGGATGGGGTGACTTCCTCCATCAGCTTTGGTCCTGCCTTGGGCCCTGGCTTTATTTAAATCTGCCTATCGCCTTCAATTACAGGACAAATATACACATTCACATCAATTTGATCTGATATGAGTTTTTGCGCTTATGTGCTAGATAATGACGGCATGAATTTTACATAGAAAAAGGAAGGGGATTCTGAACTGAAAAGCAGGGATAAACTGCATGGCATGGGGGGGGGCTAACGTTACTTCGCATTGCAAGGATCATTTTCTGATACTAGACTGAAAAGAGGAACTAAATGAATCACATCCCCATTTAAGATAAGTGCCAACTGCAAGCAAGACGACAGTAGTAGATAGCGTCGTGTTGCATCAAAACCACATCACCACAGCTCTTTGTCATATTGACAATTTTACATGGTGATATATCCATTCCCCGACTCATCCCCCCTCCCCCACGGTATGTCTGATCAGAGACCGGCAGCCATTTTCTGATGCGAGCCCCTCCGCAGCTGCACCGAAATGTGAATCTAAATTCAAATGGAGGCCAACATCGCCAGCCCTCAATCTTTTCCCCTCTTCCTTCTTTTTAACCGTGAAAGATTTATTTCTGCAGGCCATAAACAGGATGCAGCTGCTGGAGTCTTGGAGGGGTTCAAATCTTGACGAATGCTTTTACTGAGGTCCTATCCACCGGCTATAAAGCAAGAGATTTAACCCTTCCTCAACAGCTTCCTCTAAAGATACAAACCCAGCCATTCAAGTGTGGATCACACTACACTAGCATTGAAATGAGTAGCAATGCCACTGTTGCATTCCGGGGCACATGATAAAATATACCTGTATTCATCAAATGGTTGCGGATGTCAGATTAACATGCATTGCTATATTCCGGGGTCCTTACCACTTCATCTTCAGACCAGCACTTCTCGATAAGCTTGGGGACGGGCTTCTTCACCAGGCGCTGCAACGCCTTGCCTGCGTCATAACTGCTCTCGTGAAGCTGACAGAAAACACGCATATTAGATTAGAGTTTTTGAATCCAAAATGTCAAGACCTGCTCCTGTGTGTCGGCGAAAAAATGTAATACCGAGCAGCTAATTACTTAATGTAAATAGTGATGTGCGAACCAGAAAACACAACCTGTACTTTCCATGTCATTCTTTATGCATTTAGCCTACCTTCCGAGGCAGAATAAAGCCTTTCATAATGTCAGCTTGCCCCCTAACACCACGTTCAAGATCTAAGGCACCTGTTCAGGTAGGTCCACACACACATACAAAGCTATGAGCCTGTCTCGTCACATTCAGCTGCATAGCAGGGAGCACAGGCTCATTGGAATTGCAAATTGGAGTATAGGGTTGAGAGGCAATGACCTGCCCATAACGTTAATTCACCAGTTTCTAAAAGTCTGAATATAAATACCCTGTTTATGACGATCCCCTTTATACTTCCTTCCACTGCATTTGTTTAGAAAGCAGAGGCGGCAAACCTCTTATTAAGCCTCATGCATTGTGAACTCCAAAAGCCTGGTTGTGGCGCACAACAGGGGGGTTTCCCAGTGCTACTGTTGCTCATCGCTGGATTGTGTTGAATACAATCTGGCATCTTACAGAACATTACGATTTATGTGGCAAGGCTAAGGTCTGGTCTATCTCTCCATCGTTGACTCAAAGCAGTGGGCATGTGCTGGTGGAGATGCTTACAGTGTTAAGTGCGTTTAGTGTCGTGTCGTCTCGAGAGGCCGCTAGGCACCCGTCCTCTGTGGAGCCCCCGTCGCACATGCCCGCGAAGGCAGCCATGCTCCTGAACACACACAGACCAGCAGTCAAGAGAAATATCCTTCCACGAGATGCAGAGAGAGAGATAGAGATAGATAGAGAGATAGATAGAGAGATAGAGAGAGATAGAGAGATAGAGAGAGAGAGAGAGAGAGATAGATAGATAGATAGATAGATAGATAGATAGATAGATAGATAGATAGATGGATAGATGGATAGATGGATAGATGGATAGATGGATAGATAGATAGATAGATAGATAGATGAAACTGTTGAAACACAAATGTACATGAGCTAACAGAGTGGTTCCTGTAAATATGATCGGTATTGTGATACGCAAACCGGCGCCTGCGACACCTGTGAACGAATATCTTCACAGCGAGCGCATCATCTTAAGATGCGTCCGTCCGGCCAAGCCGCTAGCTTGACCCCTCAGCCGAGGACCGGCGTTTGGGCGCGAGCTCACCTTGCAGCCCTGAGGTACATGAGCAGGTCACAGTCGTTGACCCCGGGCATCCAGACCAGCTCCTCGTTCTCGGTGATGGCCTGGCCACCAGGGGAGGGGAAAGGCTGCAGCTCTGGGAGCTTGGCCTAATTAGAGGAGGAGGTGGAGGAGAGGGAGAAGGAGGGGGACAGATGGTCGTCACGCTACAAATAGCACCCGAGCTTGAAGGAAATATCAGCTTTCAAATCCTTTCCGTCCACTTTTCAGTCAGCGGCCGAGCGGCGGCGGGTGTCACAGTCACAGTGGTCCCCAGAGAACCGTGATCGTGAGAGACTAGTTAGTAGCTAGACACTTCACCCGAACTACTGTTGCAAAGACTACTGTAACACGCAAAAGGCATTCAAACAAATACAAAGACGGCTGCCAGACGTAGGCTAAGGATGTTTTACATGGCAGGTACATGTAGGGATGCTAACTTACTTGGTGACTGGGGCCCACTCGGATTTCACCTTGTGTGCTGTTTAGTCGCCTGAAAAGGAAGAAAGAAATAATTAGATATTCAAGGCGCTGACTTGACTGTTGTCGTGCAACCTGACTTGAAGCAGGTCAATCAAACAGAGGATCCAAGCAAGTCTCTCCCACGACTACAGTATCACAACATTGCATATCATGCAAGGCAAAACTGAGGCAGAAGCCATTCTACCAAGGGCCTTGAATGCCAAGGAAGTATACTTTAAGGTTTAAAATGGGACCAGTCACTGCTATACTTTAGTTACCACAGAGGTTCATTGACATGAAAAAGGACATTGCAGGAAATGTATAAACGGAAAGGGGCAAGTCTACTGCAGAACATTTTCATAATAAAAAGGCATATGGGTGTTCTCTAGTGTGTCCGTGTAGCCTACACCCATGGTAATGGTAGAACGATAAACTCCTTGGCTGATTTAATAGGGCTGATCTTGTAGATGCAGCAATAAAAACCCTCTAAAAGAGAGAGAGCGAGAGAGAGAGAAGGGGTGGGGGGTCTATATGGCTACAGAGGGAGAACCCCTGAAATGGCTGCCGGTACAAAATGTTGGTAACCATAGCAACTGCAATATAATAATAGTGTTCCGATCTCCAGCTGCAGTGGATTAAAGAAAATGACAAGATGTTCCTTTTGAAAAGCCTTTCCACTCCGTTGCCTAGGTAACAGCGCCGATTTTCATACAGCCAAGCGTGGGGCGGCCCAGAAACTGTCAGTATGATTTGCACCCAGAGAAGCGCTCACTCCATCACAGCCTGGCCCTGGCTGACTGGACCGGGGATGAAACCTGAGAAGGTATCAGGCTAGCTCCCTCCGCTAGCTATGAAGTTCAACAACCACAAGCCCTTGGACGGGGGTACATTTTTGACCCCTTCCCCTCCTCCCTCTTCTCAACCACCAACCTGCAACCCTGACAGAGAGCAGAGAGTTGTCAGAGTAATATTCCGTACTGTAATAAAATATGGCAAGCAGATGCACATCACAGCCCAGTGGAGAACAAGTCAGCCCAAGAATGTGAAGTGGTCAGACCTTGTCCTGACAGAGGCAGTCTGTATGCAGGCTTTTGTTTCTAGCTGTGACATCAGCTGCTCATCAGGACCTAGATGATCAAGTACAAGTAGCCTATCCATATAGTCCGGGGCTGGGCAGCACAGAACGTCTGCACACACTCTGGCTCTCCAGGACAAGTACTAATGAGCTAGGCTACAACCTACAACACTGGGGTTGGCCTCTCTGTACCGACTTCGATAAGAAAATGTGAAAGGTAGGCGTATTCGAGTGGGTGAGCTTATGTGTCCCGTGGGACAGAGTTTCCGCTGGGTTCCTGTGCAGCCTGCCTGAACCACACGCAGAAGACTTGGCGGGAGGACTGTGAAAGGATGAAAAATGAGGAACAGCAGAACACGGCCCGAGGACAACCATGTCTGACTGGCAAAACCGAGGATGCTGCTGACTTGCAGATGCTGAGCAGGACTGACCACTGTTTACTGAGCTGTGACAGCAGTCATATCAGGAGACGACAATAAAGATAATGGCTACAAACGGGGCCGTTGGGTCTCATTGTAGTTGACGCAAGGTACTTAATAAAATATATAAAATAATAAAAACACTGAATAAAATACAATTACTAGCCTAGGTGATAGGCTAGTGCAGATCTAGTCACCTAAAGGTGGGTTGAATTGTACAATGAAGTTCTTGTCAGTAGGTAGGGCCAAAATACCTATATATATATATATATAAATTGAAAACTGTCATTATAAAAATAGGACAGGCAGCAAACTGCATTTTCAATTACATTTGATAGTCTGCAATGTAGACTATGCTTTGTCTTAAATATAGCTAAACCAATATAAAGTGTGTTGATTTCATTAATAGTGTTGCTGTAGTCTATACTTGGGGCGATAAAACAGTAACCTGTTGACACATTTAATAAATTGTTGTACATTTATTGAGGGATTAAACAAATTAATAGATGTTTAATTAATATCCCTGATGTGGATAGGAATTAAGTGTGTATATCTGTGCTGATTGCCTTCATTATTTATATTTTGAGGATTTTGCATTCATACAACAATGCTTCTAAAATACAGGTAGATTAATCATATATTTATGTTCAACGTACTACATTTCAAGTATGATCAATTACGACATCTTTCAATATCCCTGCAACCCAAACATCAACAAAGTTGGTCACTGTTCGCAATCAAGACAGACCACGCCCCTTCCATCAATTTCAACCAATCCTTGCAGGAGACTGCAACACTTGGAACATTACAATAACACCGCGAAACTCTTAACTTTGCAGGCTGAATAGTCACACTAGCCAACTTCAAACATCTTCCTCGCAAGGACAGGACATCGCCATACTTCTCAGCCTATTAGAGGGTGCACAAAGCTAACCATTACCCCCTACGCCATGTCATCTAGATTGTAAACACGAGAGCACAGCAAAATGGAGTGAGGACAAGCACTGCTCTCCTATTTATACAGACTACAACCAAGTAGCCTATAAGCACGCAAAGCTGATTTGGGTTTAAAAAAAAAAGAACAATAGGAAACGAGCATATTGCTGTCACCTTATTCCAAATGCTTGAATAGGTGACTGCTGGCGAACAACGGTAGCGCTCGCATGGATGCATTTACAACTGAAATTGGCTACCGTTCATGTTATTGTTCTCTTAACTTTAATGACTTATCCATAGGTATGTATCCCCGGTGGACGTTCATTCAGGTAAACCCTTTACAGTAACGTTAGCAGACAGATGGAATGCGAGACGAGTCGCGACTGAGACGGAGGGATGAAAGCTACTCGCGGAATTATCGAGAATAAACCTACCTCCGAGGACTGAACAAGTCGTCCATTTCTGAAAGCAATTTTCTAAGGCTGGATGTTGACAGCTTGCCTACAGGGCTCGTTGGAAATAAAGTCCCCCTTTCCCACCTATTGCTAGGTGCTCAAAATGGAGGAGCACGCATTCGCCTAGAGAGGTTTTCACTGAGTTTGTGCTGTGACCTCAGCCTCCACGCACGGCGTACCGAGCTCCCGTTTCTACCGACACAACTGAGCATGTGCTACGACCTTACACACACAGACCCCAGACACACACGCAGGATATGGAATTCATATCTCCTCGAATGTGCGCTCCATAAACAACGCCGACTTGCAAGGCTGCAGACATACCGCTCAGCATACCAAACAAGCACGAAAGGACTGGAGGGGAGGGGCGCGCCAGACTGTGATTGAGTGGGGCCCTGAACTAGGGGGTTCCTAACTAACCACGGAGGGTATGCATAACAGCGACTCCTGTGTGCGAGGGAACAACTGCCGATTGTCTCACACAGCACCCCCCCTCGGATTTCTGGCAACAAACCCTCAGTATGCACATGGCTATTACAGCCAGACACAATGTAACTACACTGAGAGTTGGACCAACATTGTTGCATGCTAACACCTCTGTGGCCATGTAGCATATTGTATTTACACTACCCTTAGTATCAAATAACAATGTAAATGCACACAAATAGATATAACCTGTGTCAATGTACTGTAGGTAGACAGTTTTATGCTCTACTGCATTCACAGGCTTTGCAAATAGGGAATTGTTGTATTGTTGCACCTGAAGTAGCAAAACAGCAGTAATGCAAATTGTATGGCTGTGCTTCCATGAAGCTCAGGACCAGATTTTCTTGTACATTTTTCTCTCATTCTTTATTTGGCCTTTATCTGGCTACAGTAATTACATTTATACATGAAAGATATAGTGCACCTAGATCAATGTAAGTGCCTAGAATAATAAAGACCCATTGTTTAATTTCAGCAGGCAACCCTCCAATTTGTTGTTAGCTGACGGAGGGGTTGGGGAAGCGTAAAAACTCTCCCAACTTTGGAAATAAGAACTGGCAATCCATGATAACTATTTTGAACCTGACTGGAACTATGATTCACAAAATCGTAAGAACACTGGTAATATGATTAAGTTAGAGAACAAGAGTGATGATCTGATACATATATTTCCAACAAGATATGTTAACTAGGTCTGGCCTATTCTTATGACATGAAAGAGTCAAGTTATGTTATGACAGGATTATATATTATAATTCTGTAGAAGTCCATTCGAATTATCTCTAACCAGGCATCATTCCATGACAATGTCGTTGGACAATTATTTAACACATTTCTAGGAGAGCAGGATACAGAATTGGCACACACAGTAACTTCCAATGAGCAATTCCTATTAATCGATGGGGATAGACTGTAATAAATATGCCGGTTTATGTTCCTGTAAAGCAGATTTCACTGATGCCGGATATGAAAAGATCATATTACAATGGATACTAAGAAAGAGCACAAAAATTAATTGTTTTTGTGCCCCTTTTTACTGGAAAATTACCAATAAATTATAAAAAATATATATTACTTTTCAAAAACATCAATTTGAAAGTGTTTGCATAACAAAAACACGTTTCATCCAAAGGGAAACTTAGACACACCCCTTTTTGAGAGAGGCACAGGGTTAATAGAGACTGGATACCATATTAATACTAGATGTAACAATAGTCTTCCATTCAAAGTCTATGCTTGATACATCTTGACCAAAACCTGTTTGGTTCAAAATGAGCGGTTGCTTCATGTGATGAGTTTTACATTGTTCCTTGATTTAACATGATACCAATTTTGCATTATTCAGACAAACAAGTGTAAAGCCTTAAGGCTTCCCTGAATCACCCACCAGGATATTATTCTATAGTCAATATGCCCAGAGCAAAGAGGGGAAAAACAGCAGAGCTAGTCACAGCATACAGTATATTGCCTAGGGGGGTTGGGCAGTGCATTTTTACACAGTGACAACAGTGGAGAGGACTATTCTTACCTGGTCTCTGGGTTATATCCTAGGATATAGAAAAAGGAGTCAATCCGGGCTTTGAACTCCCTGGCAGCAAATATGTCGGAGAAATGGGCTATGTTACATTTTCCCCTGCAAAGGAAAAGAAAAAAAAAGAAGAAGATTTATTAGTCTTTCATACAAGCGCATGATTATCCGTTAATATCACTGCAACGGAAGCCACGGTAATTAGCGGCTCGGGGCTCGCTCTCTTGGAGGTGACACGTTCAGCAGCAGGCCTGTCAGTTTGGCTTTGCTGTGAGGAATGAGGCTCTGTCTACTGGGTCTGTAAACCCCGGCTGAACCTGTCATCCCCCGCCTCGTCCGGGGTGCATGCCACAGGGACTTGGAACCTGCAACACGTGTGTCTCCTGACGATTGTTACCCCACAACGAGCCCTGGGCTTTCTACAGTGCCCACATCTTGATGCCATTTCTTGTCTCCAGCACCCAAGTGTCTGGGCCCATCGAAATAATAGGCATCACAGCGGTCTGGAGTCGGCCACGCAGACGAACAGTACCTTCCCTGACTAGATGAAAGGAGTTTTGAGCAGAGGCCGGGAGCTGGAGCGTTACAGCATCCCGCTGGAATTCCCCGCCTGCGTTTATCTAAAGCTCCTATAATAAGTCAAATCAAAGGCGTGCTCTGTTGCAAGAGAACTTGCAGCTAATTTGCCATGAAATCAGCGGTTTCTCCAAAGACCTGGCTCTGCTTCCACAGTGCCTGCCGCTACGGGTGCTTCCAGATGGCTTTCGTTATAAAGGTGGGGGGGTGGGGTGGGGGATGAGGGGGGGGTTTTGGGAGCAGCAAGGAACGGATGGAGGCGAAGCTGAGAATCACGTGTGCTCTGGGAGAATATCTGGTTTCACATGGAGACAATAAGCACGCCTGTCCTCCCTGTTCCTGGCGTTAAGAGTGGAGAGCTGAGGCCTGATTCCTATCAGCCTGGCCTCTGATAGGAGGTCCACGGAGACTCCATTGTTCCTACCGAAGGAAGGCAGCTGAGATACCCGGGTCAGGACGGGTGTGTAAATCTCAAGACATCAGGACACAAGAACATAACTCAGAACTAGAGTAGTGTTCCAGTATCCACCAGGTTAGCCGCTCCTCCCCTCGGTGTGTGTGTGTGTATATGCGTGCGTATTTGTGTGTGTACAGTATATGCGTGCGTATTTGTGTGTGTGTTCAGTATATGCGTGCGTATTTGTGTGTGTGTGTGACACAGCGAGTGCTCACCTGAGGGCAGCAGCATGGTAAGTGTCAACGTAGTCGGAGATGAAGAGTTCCCGACTCTTGACCACAGGGTCGGTGATGACCAGCTCCCGGCCTGAGTCTGCAGAGGGCGGGGTAGAGGGGAGTATAAGCACCGAGGCCGGGTGGGATACATCCAGACCCAACTCAGACACTAAGGCACACTTAAATATATAGTAAAACATAATCCGACCCACACACACACACACACAATACAACAAATGATCACAGGTCCCTCTTACGGTCCATGATTCAAACTACTCAGCAATACAGAGATAGGATATTATGTTCTGTTCCTCCTTACGTGACCCTTACAGGGTTAAGGAGGAACACTGGTGCGATGATGCACAGATGACAAATAACCTGGGTCGTGGTGGGCTTTGGTGACAGCCCTCCACCTCTGTGACATCCATTCTCATAAAACTAATCCCCTAGTGGACGGACAGAGAGCTGAAATCCTGGTGCGTCTCACCAAAATGGATTTAGTTCATGGGAACAGAGAAAAAAAGCATTTCTCAAGTCACTGTTGTTTACAGTAAATGCGGCCGTATTAATAATAATAATAATTCATTTTATTTATAAAGCACTTTTCATTGTGAAAACAATCTGTATTGGCTGCAGCAGCTTGTGCAAGACCGAGCACTGTGATAAAGTGTGTGTGTGTGTGTTTGTGTGTGTGTGTGTTAAGACTTGAGTGGTTTCATCATAGAGATTGAAAGCTCACCCTCTACCAATGTTGCCACCAGGATGAGCTGTCAGGTGTGTGTGTGTGTGTGTGTGTGTTCACTGGCCAGTTGTGCTAATGGTTGGGGAGTGCGTGCTCAAGGGTCACATTACATTGCAGGTTATTTGCACTTGACAGTGCTGCTGTCTGGCCTGGAGGAGCGTTGCCCAGGGAACAGAGCGGATATGGCGGGTTCTGCTGAGACGCAGCGCTGTTTGAGATGCAGTTCACAGCCATGTCTCATATCCCCTCTGGAGGGAAAGAGGAATTGATGCCGTGTGTCTATGCATGCGTGTTTGTGACTTGAGGGATATAATTAGCTTGTGCTCAAGTGTGTATATATATTTGGCTGAGTAATATGTTTAACTGCACACCCGCGTTTGATGACACACTTGCCTGTGTGTGTCTTATAGGTTGGTGTGTGTGTGTGTGTGTGTGTGTGTACACATGAGACTCCCACCGTTCTCATTGTTGCGATCCTGCACCAGGTGCTGGTAGACGGAATCGGGAACCTCCGACTGGCGGTAGTACCATTTCACACTCATCAGCAGATGCTCCCGTTTACTCTGGAACACAAAAGATGGGGGAGGAAGGGAGGGAGAGAGGGAAAAAGAGAAAAAGAGAGAAAGAGAGAGAGTTAGGGCAGAAAAAAAATGCCAATAAAATAAACAGACATCATTTGTTTGTTAACAGCATCACAAATTGGCCTCTTGGCAAACGAGAGCCTAGCGCTGGTCCTTGTTTATGATTGGCGCAGGCTGTTGCCAAAAGGCCCACAGTGAAACCAAGTCAATTAAAAAGGGATTGGAGAGCGTTTAGTGTTTTAATAAAGTAAACAGCGAGATGCCATGTGTGGAGAGGGGTGGGGAGGATAGAAATTAGACCGCACCCCCCCCCAATCTCTCTCTAAATGAAAAGCATTCACTTCCTGTTGAGAGCTACGATGACATTAGAACAACGACGACATAAGAACATAGTAATGCTGAGTTGAATGATCTCAAAATAATACAATAACCTCTAAGAACCCCTCTGACAGTATTTCACCACCACTGAAGGGACAGTCAGTGCCTCCTCCTCTCCTTCCCCTGTCATTCTGCCTTAGGGTGCTGCCACCTACTGGATATCTGTGGCAGCGCATGTGGTTGAGGAGCCGCAGTTCCGCCAGCTCACCAGCAAGTGGCAGCACTGAGGCGAGGAGTGACTATCTAAAGAGGCAGTACATGAAAAAAGGGAGAAAAGAAAATGTGTATGTGTGTGTGTGAGTGTGTGTGTGTGTGTGTGTGTGTGGGGGGGGGGGGGGGTAGACTCAGGCCAGGTCAAGGGCTGAAAGGGCAAAACACTGTTTTCATTCTCCTGGTATAAAATATTTATTGTGCCTTCACACAAACCCAACTGACCGTCGCGAGGGTTTAAAAGAACATTAAAGCGACCGCAGGCGGGCAAGGAGCCGCGGCGAAGCCCTCTGGCAGGGGCCAGAAATCACAGCCATCTTTAACAGGGCTGCGCGCTACTGCCCTGCCAGCACACAGCCCACAGAAGCATGAGAGAGAGAGAGAGAGAGAGAGAGAGAGAGAGAGAGAGAGAGAGAGAGAGCAGTGCTATGTTAATCTAAAGAGAGCTTGACATCGGTCCTTTGCAGGCGTCACTGTACAGCGAGTAGCTGTGTGTGAGTGTGTGTTGGTGAGCTCACTGTGTTAAGGAGCATGAGGTCAGAGTAAAAATATTTGAAGTCCTTGTTCTGTTATGTCATGGGGGGAGGGGGGGGGTGTTGAGCAAATGCAGCCAAGCAAATCAAATCACCCCCCCTCTCATTCGTCCAATACCACCCCTGGCTCACTCATTCATCCAACTCTCTATTCCCTCCCCCTCTCCGCTCTCTCAACCCCCTCTGTTCTGTCTGTCCTTCAGCTCTGTTTCTACCTCCTTCTCTCTCTCCTCCCCCTCTCCTCCCTCCCTCCTTCCCTCTCTCTCTCCAACAGTGTGCAGGGGGAGCGAGTGAGTGTGTGCCAGCTGCTGTTTAGCACGTCCAGGCTCAGTCAGTCAGTCAACTAAACGCCTCCGTCTCTGCTGTCTTGCACCACTCACAAAGCCCTGATCACAGGGCTTCAGCAGAGATGAGACCCATTGGAGGTGCTTTCACATACATTCCTGAGCCCTGACACACACACACACACACTTGACTCACTCACTCTCTCTCTCTATCTCTCGAATACACGAAACCCTTAGCGCAGTGTGTGCAATGATGTCATGTTCTTCCTCAATCCATCTACACCCCCAGCATTTCATCTGGTGAACATCTAAGGCGCGTTACATTTCAGAGAGGCCGGCTCCTCCTGACAAAAATACACACTTAGGAGACGGTAGATCATACAAGCCTGATACCCAAACATCGCCTGTAAAACAACTCGTGTATCAAAGGCTTTGCTAACATGTACGTACTTGTTGTAAACGCACACACACACAAATATGCACACACACGCACAAGTTGCGTTCGCAGGACACGGAACACCTGCCACACACACCCGCTATCGGCATTAGTCAGAGTTTGCCGCGTTATCCTGGTGACTGAAACACAATGGACAGCTTCATCATTATGGAGTGCTTGTTACACTCAGAGCGGCGCGCTGTTCAGAAGTAGAGATAAGCTGCTCTCAGGCAGGAGAGGGGGAAGGAGAGAGGAGGAGGGCGGGAGAGAGGGAGGGAAGAGAGGGGAGAGCAGGAGGAGGAGGAAGAGGAGGCAGAGGAAGAGGAGGCAGGCAGCGAGAGCCACAACGCTGAATTGATTAGCAGTATTCCACAGCGCCGCCTTTACAGTGAGAGCCGGAGGCGGCCATCTTTGTCTGTCCTGCGGAGGCTTCACACGGCTGTCTGCACGTCCCCCCCCCCCCCCCCCCGCCCCTAAGCCCTGGGAATGTCCCTACCCCACACTGGGGGGGAGAGGAGGAGAAGGGAAGGAGAGAGCGAAAGAAAGAAAAAAAGGGAGAGAAATGACTGGAATACGAGAGAGAGAGGGAGAGGGAGGGGCGACCGAGGTAAGCAAGCACAGACAGCAGCAGGGGAGTGAAAAAGAAACTTTTTCCTTGGTCAGTCCGGCCACAGACTCTCCAGAGTGTTCACTGGGCAGATAAACCTGGGAGTCATGCTCCGGGCTGCGGACAATGGCCTCCCCCCCCCCCCCAGTGGCTCTGGTAGGTAGGGGCTAGCCAACCCCGTGACCCCCCCCCCCCCCCCCCCCGGCTGAGGTGGTTTGCCCCTTGGCTAATAGCCATGCAGCCTCCATTGTCCTGGCTGCCGGTGTGTGCACTCGAGTCTGCAACCCCACAGAGGGCTGCCCCCCCCCCCTGTCTGACCACACCAACACAAAGACATGGGAGGGGGGGGGGGGGGGGCACAGAGGCAGGCTAGGCTCTCCGTTTACACGTTGAGGCTGAGAAAGGGGAGCAGGGTGTGATGTGTGAGGGAGGGACTTGCCGTTAAGACCAAGCCTACGCCGCGTACAGGAGACTGCATCAAAAGGCCCTTCGGTCTCTGGTCTAGTCATATTCGGGGGAGGGCAGTGGAGGAGGAGGAGGAGGCGGGGTTAGACTGACAGCAGCTGTGGCCAACCGTCTCCCAGTACTACCCCCCCCCCCCCCCCCCCCAATACACACACATCTGGTCGTTAAAACACAGGCACTGTAGGCCCACCCTAACCATGACCAAAGCAAGGGGTGCGCTATTACAACCTGTCCCTCTGGAAGGGTGGCTGTGGGCCCTGTAACGCGAGCGGTGGGGGGGGGGGCCTAAGCAAAACCAGACTCCCTCAGCTCCGGCTCAACGGCCCCCTGCGCACGTTAACAGGAAGCGGGTGTTTATTTTCCGTTTTTCGACTGCTCTCTCCCCCCCCCCCCCCCCCTCCCCTCTCTCTCTCGTTTTGAACTACGCCAGCTAAGCCGCGTGCTGACCCCCCCCCCCCCCCCCCGCCCCCCCTCCCCATGGTCCCGTGGTGACATCAGCGGGCTGCTCCGGGCAGGATCTATGACTTCCTTGGGAGGTGGCGGTGGAGGCAGGAAGTGGAGATTCTAAACCCTGATGAAGGAGAGGGAGAGAGAGAGAGAGAGAGAGAGAGAGAGAGGGAGGTCAAACGCAGAGCAGAGCTCTACGCCGGTAACCCTGGCTTGTGCTTGATGGTAAGCTAATGGCACCGAGGTAGGCGGAGGCTAACAGCCGTGTTTTATTCCGGTGGTGGAGCTAAGCCCACGTCTGGTCATGACAAAAGTTGACAGCTCGGAGCCAACGGTGCCATCCGAGGCGGATTGGAGTGCCTTAACCTCCCCAGTTGCAAAGAGACCGAAACAAAGAACAAAAGCTTGATTGTAGCATCGGAGCAGAGATGGGATCTGGGAGGACTAATCTTCTACTCCGACATGATATGATTAGAGGGAGAGAGGGAGGGAGGAAGAGAGGGAGGGAGGGAGGAAGAGCTGGCGGAGGACGAGCAGATACACGCAGACGCAGAACAGCAAACACGCGGATGAACACACACGTACGTACGCACACACAAATGTACGTACACAAACACACACAAAGATGACAGATCTGATTGGTAGGGTTCTCTACCGAGGTCTGCTGGCTGCCGCCTCAGACAGAGAGAGAGAGAGAGAGAGAGGGAGAGAGCTCTGCCAGGACTCTCTGAACACTTCCATCTGGATGACTACGAACACACACTCAAGATCGCGGTGTGTGTGTGCGCGCATGGCATGCTAAGAGGTCTGCTGTGCTCACGCAACCCCCCGTTGTCGGCAATTGTCGAGAGAGCCAAATAAAACAAAAATGCCAGCGCAGTATGCTTTTGTGTGGCCGCGTGTCTGTGTGTGTGTGTGTGTGTCAGGGAGCGAGCGGGTATGCGAGTGCTTGTCCACACCAAATAACAGGCTCTTAAGCTAAGCACCACCATCGCTCGACAAACACAGACACAAAACTGCAGAGTGCAGCGACTGGCGAGGGAGATGAAACACCTACTGAATCAAGTCTGTCAAACACCTCACTTCTATCTCATCTCCTCCTCCCTCGGCTCCCTGGGATTTGTAGTACCGCAACACCTCGGAGGACTACACGGTGATGTCAGCGCAGCCTCTCACCAGGGCGCAAACTAATAACAGTAAACAAGTGTCGACAAAAGCCTGCCTCAGAGATTACTCCTCTGAGGGAGGGAGGAAGGGAGGGAGTGAGGGAGGAGAACAGGAAAGGGAGGTGGGGGGGGGGGGATAGTGGGTCCCAGCTGTGATGGAGGGCTTTGTCAGGACCTTTGTGCGGCTCGACGTCGGGTGTCCCTCTCTCTGCCTGCGCTATTTAGATATTAAATCTCCCCTCACTTTGAACACGGCCGGCCCATCTGTCAGCCTGGCTCCGTATTGGATTTGATGAGCATTAGCCTCTTCAAAGTGTGTGTGTGTGTGTGTGTGTGTCTGGAAGGGGGAGCGGGGTGTGGGGGGAGATTTGCAGTGTCGCAGAACCACCGCAATCCCCCCTCACACACACACACACACCTCCCTCTCGTGCCCCTTCGAGGACACGGACCACATTATTGACTCTGGCCGTGCCACCGAACACGGTCGTGACGCATTGGAAGATGTTATCTCTTGTCCTCTTGTCTTTCAGCCAGTGTGTGTGTGTGTGTGTGTGTGTGTGTGTGCGGATATAGTGGAGATGGGGGGGTAGGCTCTCGCAGAGCTCACAGATAATACTAATTAAGACCTGCTTCCATTAGCCTGGCACTGCTGCTGTAATCATATTCCCAACGACAGGAACACACAGACATTTAAGAGTCACAACACTCCAGATGATCACTCAGCGCTCCGTGATATACGCTAGCACACGTCGTCCATAACTCCCCTCTCTCCCCCTCTTACTCTCTCTAACACCCTCCCTCCCTCCCTCCCTCTCTCTCTCTCTCTCTTCCTTCTCTCTAGAACCGGAGGCCCAGATTCACAAAAATCCTCATTACAACTGTAACATGATCATAACGCCAAAGTACCATCGTCTTGCCTGGATCGCAGCAGGATCGGGGGGACGCGATGAAGGGCCGGGCGTCTTCTCCGAGGACTTTGAAGTGTGGTAAAAGGATACGTCACCAGATGTCATAAGCCGTTAGGATAAACAAGGCGGCGCAGGGGCACGCTCCCCCGCGCTCCTTTTGAGCCTCGCGTCGCCATAATGGCCGGCAGATGTGGGATAATACAATCACAATTAGTGTGCAAAAGATCTAAGGGGCGAACTGGCTGTAGGCTACAGAGTGTTGAACAAGGCAAATAAAAGACATGGGCTTAATGAGCCTACATGTGGTCCGTGTGTTTTCCAAGATGGAGGGTCTGAGGGAGGGAGGGAGAGAGAATAAGGAAGGAGGGAGAGACTAGGGAAGGAGGGAGAGGGGGAGAGACTAGGGAAGGAGGGAGAGGGAGAGAGACTAGGGAAGGAGGGAGAGAGGGAGAGACTAGGGAAGGAGGGAGAGGGAGAGACTAGGGAAGGAGAGGGAGAGGGAGAGAGACTAGGGAAGAGAGGGAGAGGGGGAGACTAGGGAAGGAGAGGGAGAGGGAGAGAGACTAGGGAAGAGAGGGAGAGGGAGAGACTAGGGAAGAGAGGGAGAGGGGGAGACTAGGGAAGGAGGGAGAGGGAGAGACTAGGGAAGGAGAGGGAGAGGGAGAGAGGGAGAGACTAGGGAAGAGAGGGAGAGGGGGAGGGAGTGCTTGAAAGCCAATGCGTCGTCTAGGCTGGTGTTGGTTTCTCACATTGTGGTTTGTCATCTGTCTAGCCAGGGATATCAGTGATGACTGATCCTCTCTGTGGCCAGGCGGTGTTCTTTAAAAGGCACGGGGGGGAACACAGGTGCAGGGAAGGGCCCCCAGGAGGGCCACAGGAGACAGAGAGCAACACAAGTTTGATCATCGCCAACAGGAATAAACGCAGGGCCTCGAAACGTATGCAGGATTCGAACCAAGCACACACGTACGCACGCACACACACACACACACGCACGCAACGAGGCGAGTACACATGAAATGGTTGAAGCTTCCCAGGGAGACTCTGCCTCCCCCCACTAACAGATGGAGACAGACTGTACTTCACTTCTGGATAGTTTTGTTTCATACCTCCCTCTCATCACACCTATCTGGACAGACGGTATCTCATTTAGAGTTCCTTTCCTTTCAGCATACTACTCTGCTTCAGAGCTACACGTTGTGTAATTGTTTCACATAGCCTTTGTGTGTGTGCGTGTGTGCGGGTGGTGTGTGTGTGTAGTAGGATAACAAGGGATTAACCCAGTCCCCTGATAACTAAGGTCTGTCTGTTTCTTATTTTGGGTCAAAACACCTCACGCAAACTACGAACACACACGACAACAACACACGGCAACAAAACTAGCACAGCTTAGTTAGCAGCGGCCTCATTGGCGCACCGGAGCTGCCCGTCGGGGAGAGGGAAGGAGAGGAGGGCGGAGGCACGCGGTGGAGGTCAGGCAGGATTGTGGGTGTGTGCGTGTGTACACTTTCTAACACCGGGGCGGCGCCGGCTGTAGCTAGCTACTCCCGGCGCAGCCCGCTCGGCTGCCGGGGCTGCGGCCGTCCTCCGAGCGCGGAGGCGGGTGTCAGTCGGCGAGCTGCGGCGGTGTGATCGAGCGCCGTGATGGAAGGCAGGAAATGAGACGAGGGCCTGGTTAAGCCGGGGCTAATCGATCAGCTGACTCCCTCATCGGGTGTAGCGCCGCGCCCCGCTCCTCTGAGACACACACACACAGTTACAAATCTGTAAGCACTGCACAGTCCTACAGGGGCGCTGGGTTTAGAGAGCACCCCTGGCGTCCTCTGTCTATGGGATTTCTGTTTGTTGAGTTCATCTGTTCAATGATGAGGGGGAATGCAATTAGGTGACGGAGACAGCAGGTGAGGAAGCTGTTTAGGTGTGTGTGTGTGTGTGTGTAACATTTCACGTGTGTAAGTGGATGTGGTTGGGAATTTGATGCTGCAGTGTCGGAGATGGCAGAGGAAGTCCTGAGTTGCAAGAGGGAGGAAGGGATCAATAAGAAGGGGGAGCAGCGTGTGTGTGTGTGTGTGTGTGTGTGTGTGTGTGTGTGTGCGCGCCTGGGAGGAGGTTGGCTTTATGTAACAGCAGCTGTTAGGGGCTCTGTCTGAAGAGAAAGAGGCGTTGCCTTGTTTGTTAGGCTGTCTGGTCAGTTTACTCACAGAGGCACGGCTGATAAGAATATTTATGACCTACCGACAGGCGCACACACACACACACACACACAAACA
>NC_140236.1:7017548-7025048 GCF_949987555.1 Borostomias antarcticus
ATAATCCCCCTAATGATCACAGAGAATCCGAAAATTATTCAACGCTGCCTTTCAAGATATTGCCAAACGGAAGCAGGTATTCTGAAAAAGCCATCCCGATCATTCTACTAGCTACTACGCCATCTGCCAGCCAGACGCGTTTCTCTATCACAGCTCCCATTGAAGGACAGTCACAGACCTCCAGTGGGAGTCATGCGTATGAAAGCCAGGAGGAACGCAGTGAGCAGCATGGCTGAGTGTCTGTGTGTGTGACAGGGATATGTCTGGGCTGTGCCGAGAGAGGACTAGAGGAGAAAGGATAAAGAAAGAGGAGTCAGTGACTGTTGAGGCAGCTTCACCCCTCCCTCCTCTGTATGAAGACCCCCTAACACTCATTCTCCAACTCCATTACCCTCTCCGACAGGGCCACACATTAAATCATTCCATTTCACCTGGAGAGGGGGGAGGGAGAGGACAAGAGGCCTACTCTCTCTCTTTCTGGTGTGTGTGTGTACCGGTCTCAGACATGTGCCGCCGGGCCATCAATACTTCCGCGCCTCACCTCCGCTCCACTCCCAGCATGCCTTGAGGCACCGATTTATCAACACCGGCAGACATTAGAGGAGAGGAAAGGGGGGGGTGAGGCGAAATATGCGGTATGAAAGCGAGTGCGGCAAAAATGATCGGCCCGAGCACGGCTCGTTACTTTATCTTAAACCTATAAAGAGTTACTCACCCACTAACAGGAAGGGCATTACGCCTATCCATAAACGGCCTGTTAACTTCGATGGGGGGGGGGGGGGGGGATACATCACTCAACCACCTGTATTATTCCTCCTAGAGACACTGACGAGCTCCCCCAGATCAAACTATGATGATTTCAATTAAGCCCTGCTAGGAAGCTGTAGGAGAACGGCGCCGAATCCGAGTCGAGCTCTGTGCTTTCTGTGGATCGCAGTGCAGTGCAACAGCTTGCCTCGACAGCAGAAGTGAATTAATTCGATCAAATGGTTTGATTCTCCCCCCTCCCCACACACACACACAAGACTTCCAGAGTTCATTGTGTTTTTTTTTTTAATCAATCCCATTAAGATAGCGCCTAGCCTAACTTAACAGTGGGCTTAATAACAGTGGCTCCTCTATTCACTTCGAGGAGTGTTCGAGGCAACAAAGACGTTCTCAGTTCAAAACCCAGAGCCTGCGTTGCCAAACCGTTAAGAACGTCCCCCCCATAAAAGAGGAACAAAGAGTGTTTGAGTGCGCTGCAGAAGACATGAATACAACCACTGAGGGGATCGAGCGGGTCCCTGCTTTGAAGCCGGGAAATGTCTTTGGCGTGGTGGATGTGTTTATGGCGTAGGGATGGGGGAAAAGCAGTGAAAATTCACTGGTAGCTCAGTGAAATCTCAGCTGGTACGACGTGAAGGAGAGATGCGACGGCTCCGTGTGGCGCTGTCGAAGGAGGAGGAGGAGGAAGGAGGAGGAAGGAGGAAGGAGTGGGGGGTGGAGGAGCGGAGGGGACCCGGGCGGTGGAGTAGTGCGAGAGCAACCGTTGACGGCATGGTTTATCCGAGGGTCCCGTGCGATTGAGGGTTTCTAGGGTTACACAATTGGGGGGATAAGGAAGGGGGTGTGTGTGTGTGTGTAGCTTAAAAATGTCACTGTATGCAGCCGAGTGTGTGTGTGTGTGTGTGGGTAGGAGAGTGTGAGAGTGCTTCCTCTCCCACACAGCTGTGATTCCTTCGGCCCCTGTGATCCATCGGCTGTGACAGGCAAGCAAACACAATTTAGGCTCCGCCCGTCAGCGCGCACGCAACACCAGCCGCAGACGTTCCTCCACGGCGGCGGCGGCACTCGGCGCGAACTAACGCAACCCTCCGGCTTTGAACGCCAAAAAAGGGGCCCCTGGCGTCAGGTCGCTTGACGAACAGGGGCGAGAGCGAGCATCAGACTGGGATCACCCTACACTGCGTTACCACAAACTAGCACGCAGTCAACCGGCACGTTAGCATGCGTTCCGCCAGTCACGCATAGCGAATACCTCTAATGTCAAAGTGCAGAATAAGACGGCGGAGTGAGGCGACTTAAGGGGAAGCAGATTACGATGTTGGCCGCTGGAGACGGCAGCTTAAAGGTCTGTACCAGAGACATTCCTTGGCTCTCGGAACAATCCTTTTAAATTTCCTCCTCTCTCTGACCGAGATGCCCCTGCCCTCCCTCCCACCCTCCCTCCCTGCTCTGGTGAGAGGTTTGTGGGAGTTAATTTGCACCATGTGTTCTTTAATAGGGAGAGAGGAGGGATGGAAGCGTGTGAACCCGATACCACTGTAAATCTCCACATCCACAGCTTTCTCTCTCTCTCTCTCCTTCTCTATCTCTTTCGCTCTCTCTCTCTCTACTCTCTCTCTCTCGCTCCATCTTACACCCTCGTTTTTTTTTATTGGCATGTCACACTTTGGACAAGCTGGAAATTACACTGGCCTAGAGTTGAGAATCAGCAGAGACACCAGCAGATATACCCACTTAAACAGAGAGAGCAGGAAGTGTGGGGGGAGGGTGGAGGGGGGGGGGGGGGGGGTTGGGGGCCAGAGAGAAGAGGGGAAGAAGAGACGAACGAAGGTGTCGTGGCCGGGGAAAGGGGAGGGGTAAAATTAGCCGTCCATGTCAGAGCAAGGCCAATCCAATTAAAGCTTGACCAATCCACACAAATGTGTTGGGTGTCGGGTTCCCCCCACTCTCCGACGCTGGGTGGCCTGGCGGAGACACACATTCCCCTTTAAACACACACATCCACAGACGAACAGTGCGAGGATAATATTTAATTTCCTGAGAGGCAGGCTGCTAAATGGTGTTTGGGGAAGGAACATGAAGACAGAAGAAGATGGCTGAGCTTTATCTGTAATCCTGGAGAAGGCAGACTATTAGGGTTAAAAAGCCCGCCAGCCTCAGCGGGTTGTGAGCAGCTATGAACACTAGCCTGCTTCAAAGCGCCCATACCCTTTAATTTAGTGTGCAGTCCCCCTGCAGAGGACGCCGCCATTTTAAGTGCGCTGAACGGGACTTGGTCATTGTAATTAAAAACGCCCCGTGATTCTCAATGTGCACAATGAGTGAGTTTGGCTTCACCGAAAGGGTCAATATTAACCAGCTTTCTTACTTTGCATTGCGCTACATTTGTTTTTCTCTTTGTGATCAAAGCGCTTGCAAGGAGGGGGAAAAAAAAGAAGAAAAAAAAAGATAGGAATCTGTTCTTTTTAATCCTTTAAAGATAAAACGAGGCGCTCCATGCAGGAGCGAAGCACTTTCGCCTCAGATGTTAGTGAAGACATCAGAGGAGGGCTTTCATTTGTGGTGTGAAAAAAGAGAGGGAGAGAAAGAGGGAGGGAGGGGGAGAGAGAGAGGGAGAGAGAGGGGGAGAGAGAGAGAGAGAGAAGGGGAGAGAGAGGGGGGAGGAGGAGTGTGGCACAGCTGAATATATCAGGGGCTTCGCCGTCCAAGGGCTGAAATTAACACTCGGGATTTGGGAGGCCCAAATGACTCCCTCTGCAGAAAAAATAGTGTGTGTGTGTGTGTGTGGAGGGGGGTGGGGCCTCAAAGGCCACAGAGCCAGGAAGGTAAACCCAGGCTAATGAAGCTCTAAGGAGAAAGAGAGGGGGAGGAAGAAATAGAGAGAAGCTCTCGGTTAAATAATTTAGCTGTGCATCAAGGAGCTGCTATTGATTGAGCTTTTAGGAGCTTTATGAAAATGTTACGGCCGGTGAAGCTTGCCCCCCCCAACGTCCAGAAGCTGCCCCTCTCCATCTGTGAAGGTAATCACCACAGCCCTGCCCCTGACCTCAAGCACACACACACACTCATACACACGCACAAAGGCACGCAAGTGTTCGCATGCGCACACGCACAAAGGCACGCAAGTGTTCGCATGCACACACACACACATCCATTTTGTTCTCGTCCCTCCCCTCCCCTTCATCCCTGTATCCTAGGAGAGGGGGAGACAGAGAGCCCTGCTGGCCGACCGACTGTTTCCATAGCAGCGTTTAGCCAACGCACTAGGAGAGGAAGAGGAGAAGGAGAGAGAGAGAGAGAGAGAGAGAGAGAGAGAGAGAGAGAGAGGTGGTGGGGGGGGGGCTTGGTTTTACGTTGCTGATTGCGCTGCGGCGCTGCCTGGGTGGTGTTATCTCAACCTCGCCGGAAGTGTTTCTTCATCCCCGCGCCCGTGTGCACCATCAATCTCAACACCTCCCCGAAGACACACCGGCTCAGAGACGGACAGGAAAACGTCTTTAGGAACGCACCGACCACTGGGCAAACTGATACTGGAGGGGGGGTGGGGGGGGGGGGGTGGTCTTTTACACACACACATACGGGGGGGTGGGGGGGGGGGGGGCTGTGGTTGGGCTTGGAAAAAATGCCTGTTTGGAAAAGCCGCTGCTGGTTAGCAGGGCGCTCACCGGTCTAAGGACCTGATGTCATTACAAAGGAGAGCACTAACGTCTCCCTCATCGGAATGTCGAGTGTGTTTAGAGGGATGGAGGAAGGGAGGAGGGAGAAAACAAAGTCACAGAGCTCACTGAGGAACATTAATCAACACCACCATTATGGAGGGGGGGGGGGGGGGGGGCAAGGCTGATACTGCAAAAGCAGCACTAGAAGGGTCTTTCTCACTGTGTGTGTGGAGAGAGAGAGAGAGAGAGAGAGAGAGAGGGAGGGAGGGTTTAAATAAAAGCAGGCTAATCTAAGCGGCATTAATTTGTCTGATTGAGTACCATTCCATTACGTAGCGCTAGCAACACTGCGCCAGCAAACAGCTGCACTACGCCTCGGTTTCCCTTATTTCACATGAGAAAAATCTCACGTTCACCGCCACCTTCCCAGAGTCAGTCAAGCTCTTCTGCCGTTTAACTAGCCGGACTACATTCTTCCTTTCCGTTGGAAATCGCAGGCCGCCAGGTGTGAATAGGTGTGAGCTAGCTGGTTGAATCAGGTAACCAGATCTCTGGCGGGCTGAACAAACCAGCCCTTCCTGTGGAGGTCCCGCCAGCGCTGCTTTCTCTGAGAGAGCACAAAGACAAGCGCGCGCGCACGCACACACACGCACACACGCACACACACACACACACTCTATAGTACCGTCCACTTGTAAACGGCAGCACCTCCACATCTTCCTGCCTGTGAATGTGCCAGCTTGTTTACAGCCACTGAGTCGACCACGGAATAAACGAGAGCTGTGCGCGCAGGGACACACACACACACACACACACCGTACGCACACACGCTTGTACTTACGTACGCGCACACACACACACCATTCCCCCTAATGACTGCAGCCTCCCCGCCTCTAGAAAGATGGCAGCGGCTGCCGCTCCACTCGATAAATATTAACAAGAAGTGCGACTGATGGCGGTGCTCACTGATCCATAATTGCATTTCAAAATGTTCTACGGAGAGGGAGGGAGAGAGAGAGAGGGGGGAAGACTAGAGACTGCTGATCCCTGTGTACAGAGCCACCTACCGTGATCCCTATAGCTTCCCCAGCCCGCCTGCAGAAGAGAGGAGAGAGCACAACTAGCTATTCATTACAGTTCTAATGCACGGCGTTTCATACGCTCACAGCTGCACACATTACAGGGCACTTCATCAAGAAAACGCAGAGAGAGAGAGAGAGAGAGAGAACGCAGAGAGAGAGAGAGAGAGAGAGAGAGAGAGAGAGAGAGAGAGAAGATGGTGGGGTTGGGGTTGGGGGGGGGGGGGCGCATGTGCCTGCTTCACATCAGAAGGAAAGCAAATTGCTCCTGGAGCTGCGACTAGCGCGCCGGGCTTTAAAAATGGATGCGGCTACCGAGCTAGCTAACCACAGCAGAGATGGATCTTATTGCCAGGCCGGCGCTACGGTGGCGGTAGGATTCCGTTCTACCGGGCTGCGGCCGGCTCCCACGGAGAAGAAGAGGGCACGTCGCGTATTTATGCGCGCGCATTTGCATCTTTATCAAGACGTTTTTAATTAAGGGCCTTTGAGTCGTTTTGCTTTTGAAGGCTGCAGTGATAAGACCATCAGGAGAGGACTGTGGAGGGTGAAATTAGCATTCCCGGGCTGTGTTAGTGCACGTACAGCAGCTACCCTGCTTACATTGAAACCAGGAAGGTTAATTTATAAGCTGAACACACACAAGCGCGCGCACACACACACACGCGCACACATACGCACGCACACACGCACGCACACACACACACACACACACACACACACACACACACACACACACACACACAATGCCAGCATAAACAACAGCATAAAACAACAGAGGAGGAGGGTTCTAGGCTGTGTGAGCGCGAGAACAGGACAGTGATTGAGTGGCAGGTTCACATTGTATCAGAGCCCGTTCCTTCCCCCGCTAGACAGCCACTATTGTCTCCACAGAACCGTCCAACTGGAGTGATGTATACGCAGGCTACCTGCAATCGCACTGCCGTGCGAGCGCGCCGTTTGTGTGTCTGTGTGTGCGTGCGGGTCGTTTGTGTGTCTGTGTGTGCGAGTGCGTGCGTGTCTGTGTGTGAGAGCGCGCGCGTTGTTTGTGTGTGTGTGTGCGACTGCGTGTCGTTTGTGTCTGTGTGTGCGAGCGCACGCGCCGTTTGTGTGTCTGTGTGTGCGAGCGCGCGCGTCGTTTGTGTGTCTGTGTGCGAGCGCGCGCGGCGTTTGTGTGTCCGTGTGTGCGCGCGCGCGCATCGTTTGTGCGTCCGTGTGAGCGAGCGTGCGCGTCGTTTGTGTGTCTGTGTGCGAGCGCGCGCGTCGTTTGTGTGTCCGTGTGTGCGCACGCGCGCATCGATTGTGTGTCCGTGTGTGCGAGCGTGCGCGCCGTTTGTGCGTCTGTGTGCGAGCGCGTGCGCGTCGTTTGTGCGTCTGTGTGTGCGAGCGCGTGTGTGTGTTCGCGCAGGCGTGTTTATTTGTGCAGAGAGAGTACGGTAGGGCTCCGTGCCACCGTGTTAGACAAACACACTCCGTCATCGAATCCCAGGCATGTGTGAGACACGCACGCACATGCAATCTATACACACACACAGGAACACGCCTGTGCTCATCCAACCTTGGAGATCTCACACACCGTTCACGGCTGATAATAAGCGGGCCTGGGGAAGAAGAGAATGCGCCAGCTATAGCGACAGCGCTTGTATAGGCGAGGTGTAGCTTACGCCGTCCCCTTAAGATGGCGGGGGCTGGGGGGGTGAAGGCTGGCGCCCTGGCGGATAATTGTATTGTACATGGCATCTAATTAAATGTCCATAAGCAGAAGGGGCTGAGACGGTCTCCTCTCCAGCTGAAACCCCCTAGGGACAAATACTGCAATCACTCCATTGAGAGACAGAGAGAGAGAGAGAGAGAGAGAGAGAGAGAGAGAAAGGGGAAGGAGGGAAGAGAGAGAGAGAGAGAGGAGGGGAGGGAGGGAGAGGGAAGAGCACAGCTGAGTTGACCAATTCAATGCAATGCAACTTAACCCAAATGAGTTAAGCTGGGAAGGTGGA
>NC_140236.1:7027548-7032548 GCF_949987555.1 Borostomias antarcticus
AGGTGCAGATGAGTCTCTCTCTCTCTGCCTCGCCGTCTGTAGATGTGATCTTCTAGAGGGGGAGATGAGGAAGCTTCCTGCCTTCCTCAGCAGTCTCTTCCTGCAATCCGATTAAAGCTCTGCTTCTCTGGGGCCTCTGGGTAAACCCCCCCCCCCCCCACCACAGCATCGCATCCAGCGCTAGAGACCACCTCACACACACCCCTCCCACACAAATCCACCTTCACCACAGACACACACACACAGCTCCACCATAAGCCGTGTGGCCCCACCGGTGACCTCCCATCATCACCCTGGCTGTTGGCAGCCATTACCAGGGCCTCCTGGGGCCTCCCTGGCCCTTAGAAGACTACTGCTGCTGCAGAGCTCAGACAATACACCCCACACTAACACACACAACCTAACACTTTACACCCCACACTAACACACACAACCTAACACTTTACACCCCACACTAACACACACAACCTAACACTTTACACCCAACACTAACACACACAACCTAACACTTTACACCCCACACTAACACACACAACCTAACACTTTACACCCAACACTAACACACACAACCTAACACTTTACACCCCACACTAACACACACAACCTAACACTTTACACCCCACACTAACACACACAACCTAACACTTTACACCCCACACTAACACACACAACCTAACACTTTACACCCCACACTAACACACACAACCTAACACTTTACACCCCACACTAACACACACAACCTAACACTTTACACCCCACACTAACACACACAACATAACACTTTACACCCCACACTAACACACACAACCTAACACTTTACACCCCACACTAACACACACAACCTAACACTTTACACCCCCCACTAACACACACAACCTAACACTTTACACCCCACACTAACACACAACCTAAGACTTTACACCCCACACTAACACACACAAGCTAACACTTTACACCCCACACTAACACACACAACCTAACACTTTACACCCCACACTAACACACACAACCTAACACTTTTCACCCGACACTAACACACACAGCCTAACACTTTACAATTCCTCACCCCACACTAACACACACAGCCTAACACTTTACAATTCCTCACCACACACTAACACACACAACCTAGCACTTTACAATTCCTCACCACACACTAACACACACAACCTAACAATTTACAATTCCTCACCCCACACTAACACACACAACCTAGCATTGTACAATTCCTCACCACACATTAACAGACACAACCTAGCACTTTACAATTCCTCACCACACACTAACACACACAACCTAGCATTGTACAATTCCTCACCACACACTAACACACTGTAACCTAACACTTTACAATTGCTCACCATTACCCATACTAACAACCACAACATAACACTTTACAATTGCTCATCATTACCCATACTAACACACGCAACCTAACACTTTACGATTCCTCACCTACAACTGTTGTTGTTCTACAGCTCGGAACCTCCAAACAGCATTCAGAAATAATCATAGCTGTTAAATAGAGACACCTGTCAAGCCTGAGAGGTAGGAAGTGAAGCCTCGAGTCTGCATACGAGAAGGAGCTGAGTCAGACAGAGAACAACAAAGCCGTCTCTCTCCACACCTGATGAGCCAGCAGAGCCGCTAATGAGTTAGCAGCCCCTCTTAAGCAGCAAATTAAGAACCAGATTTCTCTGCTCATAAAGAGACACTTTGGGTCTAAAAGATCCCTTTTAACGCTGAATGTATGAGGGCCACCTTCACTGATATATCTTTACAGTTTCCAAAACAAGAGCGATTTGGGAGTATCAGCTTCCACCAACCTTCTGTCTTTAAAAAAACAAGCCACGTATATACCTCAATAATACCCCCATTCTCTTCTGACCATCACCTCTGGCTAAAGTGGGAGTCTGCATCCTGCTCCAAACAGATCAATGCAGCCCGTTAGAGCAGATGAAAGGTTGTTTGATGTGGCCTTAGAACAACAGTGGAGGTCTGGGCCAGGCCGGGCCAGGCCAGAGAGATAACAGCCCTGCCCAAGGCCAGGGTTAGGGAGAGGGCAGAGGACCACAGGGACAGGCTCAGGGGAGGGGAGGAAGGAAAAGGCTACTCACCAGCTTAAAATCCTGAATGCTACAAATGAAGTAGGGAGTGTTGGGCCGCCGGCTCTCGATATAAACACAATCTGAAAAAGGAAGAAGGGAGAGAGAGAGAGAGAGAGAGAGAGAGAGAGAGAGAGAGAGGGGTGGTGGTGTTAGAATATGAAAACATGCACACTTCATGGACTTTTCCATCAGCACAGAAAAAATGCCAAAGACCATACATTATTTTCGAGGCGTTACCTCAGAAGAGACATTTTTTCCTTGAGTCAAATTCGATTGGAATGCGCGAGTAATAGGATTAAGGACTTTTGGAGCAGTACAAGGCTTCCTTCCCAAAGCAAACATCGCACCCAAGGGGAATTATGTTACTGTTCCACTCCAATTCTACACCGGCCAATGTCAGATAGCAACACTGCTTTATTCCCACCCTCCCCCCCGGAACATAAATTGAGTAACCTTGCCTAAATACGTCCAGTTAGCACCCAACTTGACTGGCTGGCACACACACACACACACACACACACACATTTAGAAGGCTGCCAAATTACATAACCCCTCGTAGCGCACTCAGCGGCCGCCCAGCGCGTTGTGTGTGAATGGGGTCCAGACCGGGCCGGCTGTGCTGCTAAATTGAATGTGACTGGTGGTATGGCCAGGTCATGAACCCTCCTCTCCTTAACAAAAACATTCACGCCGCACAGGACAAAAACAGACAGCCACTTCTGCTGGAGGACACTGGTGGGAGGGAGGGGGGCCAGGGGAGACAGGAGTAACCAGCTTAACAGCCACCTTCCCCTGAATTATTCACAGTTTAACTCGGGCTGTGTTCTTACTAACATTTTAATTCACTGCGAGATACAATACCCCCGCGACGAAACCTAATCCTTTCCGGTAAACCAGAATATCTCAACGTTCTATCTGTATCGGAGAGTGTTGCTCGAAACTCGCGGCTTTCTAAATGATCCTGTCTTGTGAAATACAACACTGTCGTTTGTTTAGGCGCACTCGCGCGTGCACTCACACACGTACACCCACACGGATGTACAAAACCAACAATCTATCAGGAGGTTGGATCAAATCCACTGATGTATTAATCTGGTTTCCACTATCGATCCCCATAGAAAGCGAAGTGAGGGTGGTTTCGATTCATATAGCAGACACGTAATGGCCTGAAACCAATTAGGCTATAGCCTGATGAGTGGAGGGGATCGGCATGCCCTTTACCCAACACTGGCTCTGCCACGACTGACTGGCTGTCCACTGAAGCGTTGCGGACACGCTAACATCAGCGCGCACAGCCATGGGGGAGCCTCTGCTAATACAACACACCAGCACCCCCCTCTCAGCTAACCTGCCTCACAATCCCCCTCCCTGTTAGCATGCTAGCCAAGGCTAGGTCTTCAGCAAAGAGGCACCCGAGACGAGACAACCAGCGGCCTGGGGGCGCCAACCGCTGGCTAGGCTATTGTTTACAAAAACGAGGACTGGCTTTTTCCACACGAGAGAACCGCAGGTGGTGGTGAATCATCGGGTTATTTATTTGTTTGTGTCACTGTTGTTATTGATCCGGTTCCTCTTTATCTGCTGGGCTGCAGCTAGCAAAATAAAGATATTAAATGGCTCTGTCGGCCGGCATGCCATTTGTAGCTGGGCTATTAGCGCAGCGGGGCTTTGTCTGAGCGGCGTGGTGTGTGCGGGCTGGCCGCCCGGGGTGGGCCCCTTATCTGCTGGGGTCTCAACGAGCTGCTCTGAAGGGCACGTCACTGGGGCTGCTTGCATGAGTGACGCCAGGGTTCCTCTACAGCCACCGTCCCCCCCCCCCCCCCTCTCTCTCTCTCTCTCTCTCTCTCTCTCTCTCTCTCTCTCTCCCACCCCTCCCCACCTAGACCCTGGAAGTCATTTACAAGATAGCATGAATGAAAATATCCATCAGTTGCTTTTGCGCGACCTGAAGGGATGACGTCTGTAAAGAGAGGGGGAGGAGGAGGAGGAGGAGGGGAGGAGGGGAACGAAAACAAAAGAAGAGTAATCTGAATGAGATGAGATGACATGTTTCAGAGGAGTCAAATCGGGGGAATTAAGGCTTAGCGTCATCTAACCTCTCGGGCATATCCTTTTGGAGTGGATCGGTCCGCCTGTCTGTGGATCCACATCAAAACCCGTCAACAGGCGAAGGGAGCTAAAAATGAGCATCTAGGAAAAGACACGTAGCGAGCCCTAGTTGAATAATTCAAAAGCTGCGAACAAACACGTTCTCGGAAGATCAAAAGCAATCTCGCAGTGATTTCAGATCTTGTATTCTGTGTTTCCGGACTAGGCCTACCCACTAGAACATTTGTCGAATGGTTGAAAAAGACTGAATGCTACATCAGGAATTACCACTTGAAATCACGAAATGACCAGCTTTTTTTTTTCTGGAACCAGGCAAGAGCTCACTTCTTATCACCAGACACAGGGACTTTCGAGTGGGCCAGACAGGTCCTCGAGGGTTCACTAGTACATTGAAACATTCCAGCCATTTTGTAGGGCGTTGGAAAGTGGGTCCCCTTTCTCAATTGGAGAAGTGGAGTGGGGGGGGGGGGGGGGGGGGGGTTTGTGGGTCTACTTGGGGGGGATGGGTGGTGTCGGTGGGGATAAAGCCTGGAGTGTTTGTGTGTGTGTGTGTGAGAGAGAGAGAGAGAGAAGGAGCGACAGGATCTTTGTAGAGACTAGCGCTGCTATTCCCCCCGGAGACCCTCGGAGGGGAGATGGGGCTTAGCAGCCGACTGCTAGAGTCCGCAGACAGAGAGAGGGAGAGAGAGAGAGAGAGAGAGAGAGAGAGAGAGGGAGAGAGAGAGACGGGGGGGAGAAGAATGAGAGAACTACACTTCATTCCTGCGGCGGAGATATCCCTTC
>NC_140236.1:7037548-7062548 GCF_949987555.1 Borostomias antarcticus
AAAGCAGCGCTGCCCTCCCTCTCCGGTCTCTCTCTCCCACCGCATTTCTCTTTTTCTCTCTCTCCCTCTCTCTCTCTATTAAACATTAAATGCAGACGGAAAAAGGTTCAATGGAGTCCATGTCAGGGGAACAACGAGGCTTCACTTTGCGTGTCAGAGCGACAGCTTTTTCAAGGACCTCCCTGATACCGCCGGAGAGATAATTCAGCCAACAAGATTACACACTGCTGGGAGGGCCACAAGGGGGCGGGGGCAGGGAGCGGGGGGGGGCGGGGGGGTTCTGCATATTCCATTAGCTGTTAAAACGAGGAGTGGGGGTGGGGAGGGGTATTTACACCAGACAGTGAGGAGAACATAGGCTGGTCAACACCGTTGTTTGTAATTTTCAACGTCTTGCCGTTAAACAACTGAGCGATGCGGCCGCTGCGCCGTTCCTCGACCTTTCCTCATCGGCTGCTAGATAAATGAACGACTCGCCAGCGATGATTTAGGCCCACGGGCTAGAGGCTGCTATGGAAAGAACAGGCTAGATCTGGAGGGAGAGATGGAGAGATCTGGAGGGAGAGATGGAGAGAGAGAGAGGAAAAAGAAAGGGAGAGAGAGATAAAGAGAGATAGCTAGCGTTAGCTCGCCGCCTCCCTTCTCTCTTGTTCTGTGGAAGTGCTGACATTTCCCCCCCCCTCAGTCTGGGGTACAACCAATTTATAAACAGCGGGTGAGAGAGAGGCCATGTTTACAGCCTGGGAAAAGGTTACGTCTCTTTTTAGTCCTACAGACAGTTTGTGGGTGTCTGTGTGTGAAATAAAGATGGTAGCCTATAGCTCTGCGCAAAATCTCTCCAGCAAATAAGAAAACCTATTATCCCATTATGAATAAACTCGTTCTAACACCATTATTATCACGACTGTCGTCACAGAAACGTCATCAGAGTCAAGCAGCACTTTGGTTTACTGACGTGTTACAAAGCCTGAGTGAGTCTACTTCGAATTTGCTGTATAATGTATGATTGTATAATGGGTCCTTAGACTATGTTCTAGTTCTCTGTTCTAGGAGCTGCTGCTATCTGAGATTATAGAAATGACTCAAGCTTATCAGAGTGGGAAAAAGACATCAGAACATCATTAAAAAGACAAAACATTGTGCCAGACATCTGTCAAAAGAGGGACCAGATTGTGGTGCTGAGCCAAATATAGGTGAGCAGTTCTGTTCATTGAATCAAGAAAATAAATCTATATGTGTTATCACAACACAGAGCTCTACTAGCTACTAGGGCTGGGACAAAATATTGATACGCAGATAATCCTATCGCGGCCTCTTGCGATACAATTATCGATACACGTCGCAAAGTTATTAATTCGATCATATCATCTATTTATTTTTTGCCCCTTTTTTTGTGAGGTATAGTTGTATCTGTAGTCCTTCCTTTCAACATTTTAACTCCTGCTTTCTGGGCAGTTTGGCCTTTTGGCTCTTTATTTTACATTGGGTATTGTTTGTTTAATTGTTCATCACAACCAATGCTACAGTGAATGAATAAAAACCATAATTCCTGCTTTTTGCCTTTATAGTGCTATTTTTTCTTCAGGTAACACAGATATTGTGATGTATCGTGGATGAACTGTCTTGATTATCAACGAATCGCTGCATCGTGATACCATCGGTATCGGGGGCAAAATATCGCATTGTGAGTCACTATGTGATTCCTACTAGCCACTGCTACAGTAGCCAATTAGCAATGTCTGCGAAAAACACACAGCCAATAAGAATGCGGCTACTCACCACCAGGTCTGTAAACAACGTCGTCCTCCGTGATGAAGGAGGTGATCTCTCCGTTCTCCGTGCGCTCGTAGCGCGACTTCTTCTTGGGCATCTTCTTCTTGCCCTTCTTCCCAGAGTCCTCGGCGGTGGCGCCGGTGTTGTCGTTGTCCTCGTCCTCGCTGTGGTCGCTCTCGGCGTAGTTCTTGGCGCCGCCGCCCTCCAGCGTGCAGCTGCGCCGGGGCCGCGAGCTCTCGCTCTCGCCCCGGGCCTTGTCCCTCTTGTCGGGCCGCTCTCTGTCCCTGTCCCTGTCCCTCTCTCGCTCCTTCTCCTTCTCCTTGTCTTTGTCGGCCGTCATGATTCGCCACGTGCCTTCCTCAGTCCTCTCACGGCTGGGCCTCCGTGAAAGGTAGACTGTGAGCCTGGGCTTCAGTCTTCTGAATTTACCAGTCAAATCCAGGGAAAATTCGGCCACACCAACAACCCCAGCGTTTCAGAAAAGCTGCGGACAAGGAGGAAAAGACGGGAATTACAACAAGCTAATATAACCCTATGAAGGGCTTTTAACCAGAGCGCTGGTCGACTCAAGAAAACAAGAAACATGGAAGAACCGATGTCAGTGTTTGGTGTTTTTATCTGATCTCCATGTCTGGTACAAATTGAACTGTGGCTAACATTTTGCGAGTGAGCGAAAGGTCACTTTACAGGAGGAAAACATACTCTGAAGATGACGAAAGCTTTGAGATTAGCCAATACATGTCAGGAAATGAGCTGCGCTGGCTCCTCTTAACCTCAGAGTAATTGTTAGCGCTCCCTGTCGACTATACTCTGGAGACCCGGGCTCTTCTATCAAACACCTTCAAGCTGCCTTTCCTGCCCCCCCCCCCCCCCCCCCCCCCCCCCCCCCCATATCCTTCTAGAGAGAGAGAGAGAGAGAGGGAGAGAGGGAGGGAGAGGGAGAGAGAGAGAGAGAGAGAGAGAGGGAGAGGGAGAGAGAGAGAGAGAGAGAGGGAGAGGGAGAGAAAGAGAGAGAAGCGCTACATGTATTTCCACACAATGACCTAAACAGGATTCCCCACTGTATTATCTTCCGAGAGGGCTGTGCAGCTGCTCTGGGATGAGGATATCAGGCTTTCAGGCTGTGGGATCCGTCTGGATGAAGTGGGGCTGATGTCTAGCTCGGCCCTTTTCAGCATGACGCTGGGCTGCTCTCTCCTTGACAATGCCTCAGGAGAGCTGTGAGGCCTGCAATGTGAAGAGACCTCTGCTGCGCAGCTGGGGGCGGAACGGGCTCAGTGTAGCTAACCGCAGCCACAGCGCCGTGTGTACTGTGTGTGTGTGTGTGTGTGTGTGTGTGTTTGGTTCTGTGTATTCTGGCTGAGAGGACTCTTCCATGCAGCCACGGTTAACAGTCATCTCCATGCTAATGTGGAATGACAGCTCTGGAGGAGAGAACATGGCAATCCACTGGCAGGGAGGCTGCAACGAGAGCGCCAGAGATTTGACACGGCTAACTGCCACGGTTAGCTCGCCATGGTCGTTCGGCCAAAATACAGAGCGACCGAACGCCCCTCTCAGGCGCACCCCCGCTGTAATAAAAAAAATACACCCAAAGCCAATAGGCTTTAGAGCTAGGAGCAGTGCACTGCTTATACACAGTGCCACTACAAAATAAGGCAGGTTCTCACTTACTTGCCAGTGCTGCCCCCCCACCCACCACCCCCGCCTTACAGATTAACTAGAAATAGCTATTACAGCCCCCTGAGGAGCCAGACCTGGCAATCAGCACCACTGTTAGCACGGCCGTGATGGCAGCCTTAGCTTGCGCGAGAAAATTGTGCAGTGTGTCTACGAGGAGACCAGCACCGACCGCTTAGGTAGGGAGAGAACGAGGACAGGGAGAGAGAGAGAGAGGGGGAGAGGAGGAGGGGACGGCTTTTGGCAGGCGAGGCGCTTGACAACGGTGGTAGTCGACGGCAGCCTGTCATCTGGTGAGGACCTGCCGACTGACAGGGCAGCTGCTCTTGTCGTCAGCTTCAACACAAACACCAGGGCTGATTACACTGCCGTCGCCACGACCCTATTAATCACCTAATGATGAGTTACCACGGCGACCGCTGGGCCGTTTCCACACACACACACACTCACTCGGGTGCGCGTGCACACGTGCACACACACACACACACACACACACACACACACACACACCCCTCTCACACACCGACTCTGGGTTTGAGCATGCATACACACACTTGTATGTTTACACAGACACACTCACACTCACTCCCTTTTTCACACAGGCACACACTCCTCACCAGCCGGCCAAAATACATAAGGCACCCCTCTGGTATCCATACACAGCCGCGTCCTAGAGGTACGAGGGACATGAAAATATTGACAGAGGTATCATTTGATACCAGAGCTCTACTAACCCTCAGACTGGAAGACCCCCCCCCTCCCCCCACACACACACGACCCCCCCTGAGTGTTACCTAAGCACCGCTCTCTCTGCTGTAAGCTCCTTCCACTGAAACCGACAAGGACTCAAAAGTGTTTCAATGTAAGGTTAGCCTCCTCCCCTTTGATGTGCTGAGGCTGGTGCTCTTCTCCCCTTCCCCGCTGCCATGGTCAGTAAAAAACCAACGACCAAGTCTATGAACGAAGGGGGGAGAAAAAAAAAAAAAAAGTGACTCACCGATATTGCGAACGGTAATAATGGAGGAATTAAATGTCAAAACGCGTTGATGTGAAAAGAAAGGAGAGGCCTCCCCCGCCCACTGTCGGTTACAAAGTGCCAGAGTAAACGCTGCCTGGCCCATGAATAATGTTGTGAGGGGGCAGGTGAGGCTCACAGCTATTACCCATCAATCACAGGGGCAGGACCCTTTGAAAGATACCAGCTGTCTTAATGGAACAGAGACGGGGGAGGAACAGAGGGGGAGGAAACGGCTTCAGGGAAGTCTTATCCACCATTTCTGTGACTGCAATGCCGGGGTAGGGGGCTAGCAGCCAGCAGTGCCTGGGCAAAATACATTTCTCTTTTACCAAGCATGTTTCAATGAGACCTCTGGCCTGTGAACCACAGTTGTGCCTCTATTAACACATCATCCCCCCACAACGGCCACACAGCAGGTCTCCATTACAAAACACTGATTTTTTTTTCTCTGTCTCTCTCTCTCTCTCTCCCCCTCTTCAATGGGCTTTTAAGGAACCATGTTTTATTCATGCAAATCACTCCCGCATTACTCAAATACACATTCACATTCTCCCTGGCTTCAATCAAAATCTAGTTCAGGATAAACATCCAAATTCGCCAGGTTGAGCCCAAATGAGAAGGGGAAGGGGTTGCTAGGCTTCCCTAATGGACTAATTGATTACGACTGATTATGAATTTCAGTCCTTTAAAGTTACAGGCATGTGAAATAAAACAGAGAATACAGGCTAGTCTCTGTCTTGGCTGTGTCCAAGAATTACAAAATCAATTAAATAAAACTGCCAAGCAAACATTGTGCCTATTGTGACTGAATACAGTCCTGGAACAGTCTTCAATCAGAGAATTATGAAGTAGCAAAATATGATTGGCAAGGATTTGAGGATGGCTTTACCGAGGGATTGAATAAAGTGCAGCATGAATACAGATTAGGAGAACAATATTAGCATGAACATGGCGACTTATTAACAATGTGTTGGGGGGTGGGGGGGGGGGGGGGGACTCAAATTGAACCGAATAAAAACCTAGATCCTCGACGGAGTGCGTAGCCATCACGATGTTCAGATAGAACATCTTTTGTCAGCTTCAAAGCTTTACTCATCCTAATCTAATCTAAGCTGATATCCAACCCCCCTGGAACAACAGCACAATGAAAGCCTCCGCTGCACGCAGAGAGAGAGAGGGAGGGAGGGAGGGGGCATTTCATAAGGTATTCCCTGCGGTCTCTCTACCTCCCTGTGCTTTGTTACCTGGGGAATCGTAGCCTGCCTTCTTCTCATAGGCCCTTCTAGCTTCAGTTCACGTCTGGCATGGCAAATACACTTGTCTGCTCCACTTGTTCCTTGAACGCACTGACGAGCAAGCGCACTTCTCTCACTGCAAGCTCACCGTTCTCCACAGCCCTATTTTTAGCCTCCATTTGGGGTTAGTTCAGTGGGTAACAGTGGCGCAGTAGAGGATAGCTGGAGGAGTTCCAACATGCAACATTTAAACCTGGCTCGACACTACGTTGGTAAAGCAAAGTATTTTCCACGACCAGATTTTTTTTTTTTTTAACTACAGACATATTAAACCGAACAAATATAGATATTCTAATGGAATAAACAGCAAACCTAAATCATTTTTACACATAAGAGGCATTTCTTTCAAAATATATACGTTGATTCCTAGTCACAACAACCAAAGGTAGGGTTTGGAGCTCAACAGGGGCTGCGCCCTAACAGTTTGTCATAAAAGCGTAGGCACTTTATGCCCTTATTTTCCCCCAGTGTGTGTGGCTCTCAAGAGATCCAGACAGCCCCGAGGGTGGACTTCACAGCCCACCTCTTCTATTACAAGCAGCCTGAACTCCATTTCCCAGCCTAATACCAGGTTGCCCACAAAAACACACCACCTCTCCATGTGCTGTATTTGTCTGGCAGGACCATACAATTTGAAGAGTAGGGCAAGGTTGTGATTTGAGGCCGTTCACTTTTCACCAAGTGCGGCGCTCACAAGAGTGTAATGGCGGGCGGTGGATTGGATTGAGGACTTCTCCCAACATGTCATTGATAAGCGAGAAGCTGGAGGATGGGAGGCATGAGGCAGCAGCCAGAGCTATTGTGAATCTGACTCCCTCAACACAACACAGGGAGCTGTTTCAACACGAGTGCCTGAACTGAAGAGCTTTCGACCAACTTTGGGAAAGTCATTTTACAGTGAACTGAAATGTATCTAAAATACAAAAACAGACCTGCCTACTATACATTATACACAACACAAAGCTTAGCTGCACCCTCGCCTGTGGAAAAAATAAACTACTGCAGCAGAAGCATCTATTCTTGTTTACCTGTTTACCAGACAGTGCACATTAACTGATGCTGCTTTTGTTATCCTGGTTAGGCTACTACAGGCAGGCTCATGAGATATGAATATTTGAGCACTCAATCTTGCATCACTTCCTCTGCTCTTAAACATCTCATCTTCCCCCATCTGTCTATCAGTTTAACAACCCCATCCATCAAGCCAATACAGAATGGTCGCCTAAATGAGAGACAAAAAGAAAATGTATTAGTAACGCCGTACTACATCCTCAAGCTACTTTAATCACGATGTAACAGTGAAATGTGCTGCGCTGACAACACACGAAAGCAAACGGGAATAGATCAGGCTGACAGATAGACAGCAGCGAGGTTTCAAACGGACAGCTATCGGCCGACAGGGGCATCAGAGGAGGGCGTCTCGGACAGGAGATCCCAGCAACAAAGCCATTAGGTCAGCACCCCAAACCATTTTTCCACCTAAATTATTTAGGTATCTGGTGGCGCCCTCCTCTCCTCCCCCTGAGCAGATGGTATGGGGGGTGGGGGGGACACAAGCCTTGTATTCAAAAGTGCACACAAGACACGCATGCCGGGGCCAAAAGCACCTCCACCCTAGATACCACAGGATGGTATTACCTCTAATTAGGGAGAGCTTTTGTTTCGGGGCGTCTGCTTCTCCTGAAGCCGCTAACCACCACCACTACCATCGCCAGAGGTGACTGTCTTTAAAAACAGAACCAGCTTACTTAGGAATGACATCCCCCTTTGTTTGCCAGCTAGCCTCAAAGCTAATTTCAGGCTCGCCTCGCACAGCCAGCGCTAGGCCTATAACTCATAAGTCAGAGTGTAAACACTGAAGGTGAAAATTCCCAGTTGGAGATTTGTTTGGTTAGGGCAGGGGATGTGGGCGTGTGGGTTGGTGGGGGGGGGGTAGAGAGAGGGAGAGATATAAGGTTTTTCCATTGGCACGGCCGCGCCGGGTCAAACCATGCCGTGTTGATCTGCTTTTCCATTACTAGTTACGTGCCGAGTTGGCCCCAGATGGACCATCTCCGGAGCTGGGCCAAAGCACGCCAGACCCAACGCCAAGCAGGCTGTGGTGGGCTTCATGTCTCTATCTTCTAGCATTAGCGACCCGTGTTTAATTGTGTATAAAAACCGTCGCACATGAATAGCTGTCAATTTGAGGATTTATTGTGACAATAAATTACATAGAAACGATCTGCTAAATTTACATGTGTCGTTATGGGTTATACCTGCAGCTTTCACTCAATGTAGCCCATCTCTACAGCATGCAGCTGGCTACTGTTGGAGGCGTCTTGAATTATACTGTTTTGTAAGCGAAACAACATTTCTCAGCATTACCTCATTTAACTCATGAGTTGTTCCAAGTTGAAAAACAAACAATATCTCAAATTGGCGCAAAGAGCTGTGTGAATTTCTTCCCGTAGGCGTTCCCCCCCCCCCCCCCCATGTACAGTTCCCATGTACAGTCCTCTTACGTGACGAGCAGCGTCATCAGTTAAAGACGCACCTCCAAGTGGGGTAGCTCCGTCGTAATGGAGGTGCAAATCCAGGCCACGCTGGGCTGACGCGCCGAGTCAAACAGAGTCAGGCCAAAGCCGGGGCCCGCGTATGGAAAAAGGCGAATGGAGAGGAAGAGTGAGCAGTACGAGGAGATGGAAGAGGATTGGCTGCTGTTCACTGCTCAGGCTTGTCATGTACCACCTCAGTGCTGTGGAGCGGTGATGGCAGTCATAAGAGAACGCAGCCTCCGCAGCCCGCGAGGGGAACGGGGCACGAACCGTGGTTCTGAGAGGCCTCTGTGTGCTGCCATGGCCTTTTAAACTATGGCCACAGTCAAGGCGGTGTTGTAAATATAATTCTGAATGTGTTTCCTTTCAGTCCTAAGAAAGAGACTCGGGGGTGGGGGGAGGGGGGGGGGAGTGGCCAGGGATAATGAAAATGCTGCTGGAACAAGCAGGATCCGAGCTCTGAGCTCCCCCAATACTCTCAGGACAGCTCATAAAACATGCATTGACTGGGACTATTACAGCACCAGCATTTTAGTGCAGCCAACGGCGTGCACATGCACACAAGCACAAACGTGCGTGCAGACGCGCACGCACACACACACACACACAAACACTTACAAGTTCACACCCACATACAAACACTTACACCTAAAAATACATTTTGTTGAGGAGAGTCAGCGGTTTACAGAAAACATTAACGCCAGAGTGGCAGAACAATGGGTTTGATATGGGAGAGTGGAGGCTGGTCTAAGCGCTGTACAGTAGCGTTCGGCAGATTAACTCTGCCTGTTCATGTGTGAAATGGAGACTTGATCCCTACCTGATACTGTGCTCTGCCTCCAGCAAACACATCCTGCATATTTTTTCATCATTTCATAATAACTAACAACTGTAATTCATTATCACATACCTCACTGTGCCGTATGTATGCACAAGGCTGCTGTAAAATACCTTTCCTTTCACAGTATAACCACAGCATAACTTGGGGTAAACATATCGCCAGTGCCCATCGACTCTTGCCAAAGGAATTCAACAAAGCCAGCCAGTTGGTTGTCTAACGCATAAACTGCTGATATTCCTGGAATGCTAATGCAAAGCTTTAGGCTAACCATGTCTAGGACTTACTGATTCTAGGCTGTTCTTCACAGTAGCCAATAGATCAACAATATGACAGTAGGCGTTAAGACTACAAATGACCCCGGCCCTACTTTAGACAATGTATAGTAGCATTAATCTTTTTATGTTCCGGCAAGGCTACGATGTGAGAATTCACCTCTACACGTCGGACATGGGAGAACATGAATACAGCTAGCGTTTTTCCATCATTCCTGTCTATTACCACAATGGTTCGCGACACAATCATTAAGTAATCCCCCGCCTCTGTTGTGTTTAAGCACACCATATGCTGCGCTCGCGCATAGGAAATCAACCTCTGTCGCCCCCCCCCCCACACACACACACGCACACACACCCCTCCCCACACCTCCCTGCGACAGCATGCTCCGTGGAGATCTAGGAGAGCCGTTCAGGGAGGTAGCTAGGAGCTGCAGCCTTGTTAAAATAGCCTGCCAATGCATCTGCGTTGAGCTTATAAAAAGCCACTGAGAAGCGCGTTCGCCCACAGTGCTGCATTCATACGAATGTGTGTATACACACACACACACACACACACACACATACATACGCACGTGTCAATCGAAATGAGTAGGCCATTGACCAAGGAAAAAGTAAAACCTTAGGCCGGTGCAGCTAAGCGTCTGTATTTGGGGTGCAGGCCAGACTATATGCTGGTGTATAAATGGCTGAAGTGTAATGTTCCTTGACCTTCTCCTATCTTTCTTTCAGCAGCTCCTTACATATATTGCTGTCTCCCCTCATATATCACTCGGGCAAATGGCGCCCTTCACCTCTGTCCACTCCTTAAAAGGCTGAGGGGACATCTTTGCCCGGCACACTAAACTGACAGGCTGCCTCTCTTTCCTCTGTAAGGCCAGAGAGGGACGTGGTTGGGGGGGTGCGCCTCATCTAGGCAAACACTGCAATGAATAATAATGTTTTATAACACCCCCCCCCCCCTCTCCTCTCTTTTATTAGCATCAAACAATAATTAATGGGGAACACAGGGGCACTGGAGAGTCTGGCTCTTAGCTTTTCAGAACAAGGGGGTCAATATGCCCTTCAACCCCTGATTTCTCTCTCTCTCTCTCTCTATCTGCACACCGTCAAACAGAGATGGATCATCCATCTGAAAACATGCCCTTAGTTTTATTTATGATGCCAGAAGATGCCCTGCTTCAGAAAAGGCAACATTCCTGCTACACTCAGCAAAACCGTTCCGTATCAGTTTACACAGCAGTTCCCCGTCCTCCTCGACGGCTGGACCAACAACTCGATAATGAATACGAGATCCCTCCTAGCTGATGTCTATGGGAGTTGAGGCAGACTAAAATATCGGAGCCTATCAGACACTGGAGAGTTGATTAAGTTTTGTATTGCGCAACAACTACAGAAATAGGCCTAAATCTCTGATCAGCAGTACTAAAGCCAGAGCTGATCAAATTAGATTTGCACTAAAGAGCTTGTATTGATCTTGGCACTCTTCTGGGCAGATGAGCAGGGGAAACAGCTGGTAACCCAACAGCAGCGATCAGAAGTGCCTGAAGAACTCGGAAGTGTTTACGGAAAAATTTCCCTCGGCAGAAACGCAGTCCTTAGAGTCCGCTCCGTGCTGATTGGAGGAGCACCGGAGAAAACGCAGCGAGACTGATGGCGAAGGTGTTTGAGGGCGCAAGTAATTGCTGTTGGCACAGTCATCATGTAATGACAACAAGATGAATCAGAAGTCTTGACCGGTGATCGGTGAACACACACACCGTCGACTGTCTTCACCTCAGTATCTTCAAATTGAGGGGGGAAAAACGTTTCTAAGTCCAACCTACCCAAACTACTTAAGCAACTGCTTTGACTTGTGTAGGACTGAAACAAATTAGGTAAACTAAGACATAAGCCCAGGCTATTTCTCTAGTTTCAGAAAAACAAAGGCCTGTGTGGATAGCATCAGTGTCTGGGTAGCCTATTTCCATAAAACAAAAAGGATTCATACGCCTGCACACAACAGCAAGTAAAATGCATACTTACAAGGCTTACTTATGCCACTGCGGTGAGGCCAAATAACTTCCCTCCTAAACACACACAGAGACACTACTCCCATCTCCCACTAATAACCTTGGGCTGTCTACCAATGCCATTAGTTTATGGAATAGTATGGGGGGGGGGGGGAGGGGGTATAAATAGAAGCTCCATCTCTCACCAGCAGCAGCAGTCTGTAACAGCTCTATTTCAGCCACCCCTTCATTAAATATTTATCCTGGCAGAGTGGTGGATCGTACAGAGGTGATAAGCATTTAAGATTCCAAATCTCTGCTTTTTTTTTCTTTTTTTTTTACCCCACAAACCCCCCCCCCCCCGCCCCAGCCCCCCGTACAACAAAGACCCGTTTATTCAAAAGGATTATCTACAAGTGTAGATACCCGTCTGTGAAGCCTATCAGGGCAGGGGATCTCCACCAAGGGGGAACTCTGTGTGTGTGTGTGTGTGTGTGTGTGTGTGTGTGTGTGTGTGTGTGTGTGTGTGTGTGTGTGTGTATGGATGGAGTAGAAATGGTGTGCTGTCTCAGCCAACACCTTGTTTTGATGCTGTAAGAATCTAATTGCAAATGACTCCATTTTGAAGTGTAGCTATCCACGGTGTCTTGTTACACTGCTAAGGGTTCACCTGCTGTCCCTGGCCCTGGCGTTCTTCCTGTGGTTTGGAGTGTTTGTTTTTTGACAGGTAAATGTTGAACGCTAAGACATGAGTAATAGCTTACAGATTTCTTAGGAAACCTTTGATATTTGACCAATCTGTGGATGGATAACTTTGTGTTAATTGTTTTCTTTACCTTAAATGACTGTAGAAAATCAAAATGTTGTCAAGTCTGTGAACTACGATTCACCGCACAAAAACTGGAATTAAACATCCCCATGTCACACCACAAACAGGTTTCTGGTGAGGAAATAACTAAACCAAACTCCACATGTAACCAGACACACACACACACACGTGTTTTATGCTTTTGGCTAGCCCTGGAGACTTCAGATTGAAATAAATGAATACATAAACGTGAGATGTATTTTACAAATATGTTAAATGGCCGCTCGGGTTGATGAGCAGTGCAGAGCCAGAGCATGATTGTCAACCATGAATAAATTGAGCTCCTTGGCTGCTTCAAAACAAGAGGCATGCTCCAATAAGCAGATTCAAACATTTTCAGCATCTGTTGTCTTTAACTCCCCCTTTGTGTCCGGGCGTGCTACGTTAGTTAATGATTTCCTCAAGATGCCTCATCTTCAACATGTCATTTGGATGTTTTGAGATGCTAAAATGAGAGACAGGTTTTGAACCCAACAGTGTGCAGCTAGTGGTGTCTAAACAGGAGACTGTTCATACTTTTGAGGTCTTATTTTCACTCTGCGGTTTGATGAGTTGTTTTTTTTTTCTTCCAGCGCATCAACTCTCAAGCCTACTCTTGTTTACATGTCTGAATTGTGCAGTCATCTCTACTCAGGGAGAAACCCAGCCAGCTAAATCAATTACCCCCCCTTCCGCCCGTCGTAGACAAGCCTTTCACTGATTGCTTCGGCTCTCCCTGCCAATCGAGGCCATTAAATCCTCTTCCGAATTAACACTAGTTAACTTAGAACATTGACACACATCAAACCTAGTCATTAGTGTGTCTTTAAGGGAAAAATGGAATGATGTGCCAGTTCAGGAAGATCATCACCCTCCTTCCCCACCGCCTGGGGCAGCTCTCAGTCTCTACCTAATTATTTGGAGGAGAAAGGCCACTGATGATTCTCGGCGGATCGAATCGAAGGTGGTATTATAATAATGACATATGCACAGCCATAGTCTGCTGTGACCGGACAGCGGGATCCAGTCCAGCAGACAACAATGGAGGAGTGGCCAGCAGTCTTTTGGGCAGCATTAGTGGAAAAAGAAACTAGCTGTTGAATAGTTACATCGCGCCCACACGGCTGCACTTAGGGGGATGAGCAATGCTAGTCGAATGCAGGCATCTCATGGATTCTGTAGAACAGAAGGTTAACAATAACAGGGTTAGAAGTACCAGGGTGAGTGGAAATAGCAGTTCCTATTCCCCACTTGTGTATAACTGCTCAACGATATTTCTACTATTTCAGTTGAAGAGGCAAGGACGTCTTTTGTCCAGATAGACAGGATTGCATTTTCACCATCCATGTTGCTACGGTGACAGATGAAAATGGCAGTGACCCCCCACAGGACTAATCAAATGATTGAGTGGCAACAAATTATTATTTCCTCTTTTGTGTGGAGGAGCATTATCTTGCGCAGTGACACTAGCAAATGCTTTGAGGGTTAGGCAGTGCTAGTCTCAGACCATTATACTGCTAACGAGTCAATAATCTAGCTGTGTGGCTTTTAACAACAGTGTTTAATGTGGCTTCAAAAAATCCTTTGCTGAGCACAGATTAAGACAACAGAAGCAGAATAACCAGCAGCTCATATTGTGAAATTGTTTCAAAGCATTGCAGATGACATCAATCCATGGTTGTTGATGCCTCCATATAAACTGAATCAATCTCAAAGATTGGAAGATAACTAAAATACAAAACCAAGGCTGCTGAGAGGCTTATAAGAGAAAATCTGAGTGATTTTTAATACAAAAGAAACTAGAAATCACTACAAGGCCTAAGACAAATATGTTGCAGAGATAGACTACTGTTGCTACTGGAAATTATTCTGGAGAATTTAACTACACCGTTTTAAAGACATCTAATTTGAAAACGGTGACAATTACCCCCGGCTTTTGATTATATCCGTGACTAAAGGGTAGCCTAAATGCTAAACGGGGCGAGAGCGGATACAACTGGTTAAACACAGGCAAAGATCAATGAGTAAATTTATCAGCAAATATTACCATTCGCTGCCTGGCAAGTAATCATTAAGGAACGAGGATGATGCATTATTCATTAGACTAATGTATAATTCAGTCTTCTATGCATAAATAAGGCTGTGATACATTTACACACACATTAAATGTTTACTCACTCAAATGGGATATGAAAGCACTGCATCCACATATCTCTCCTGATTCCTTAGAAATCTGTCATTTGATTATTTGTTTCCATGCCTGATGTACAGCCACTAAAAAGACTGTTACGCCACTTGAACGAAGGGCCTGGCAGGTCTATCTTCATCCAACAAACACTAAATAGACACCGACCATTAATATCACCATCACTAATGACAGCGTTTACTCTGTTGTGACCATGCTTCTGTTTGGGTGTGGTTAGCTGTGCAATGATACAGGATAGCCCGGCAAGACGCAGGCAAGCAACTAACCCAACTCTTTTTTTGGGGGGGGGGGGGGGGGGGGGGGGGTTCTGTAAGAAAATGAACATGGATGCTCAATAAAAGCAAACATTACAGCCCTTATGCGTTTTCGACATTTTATTTTTCCTCACATCTAGTGAGAACTTATTTCACCGTTTATGTACTGTCTTTTCATCTCTCCTACACTCTCCCGTGATAAAGATCAGAGGTGTTTAAATTTCATAGCGTGATCCCTCTCAATGTGACGGCAGTAAAAGCAGGCTTTTTGCCGCAGCTCTCCTACTTGTATAAATGTCGGTGTTAGAGGGGCAGTCAGTGGCGAATGACAGAAGCAACGGGGACAGCAGGCTCCATCTGACAGTCTTCAGAGCAGGCGGGCAGCCCTGTGGGGACCGCCAGTCCACTTTATGGCCATGCACTGAATTAACAAGTCCAGATGTCCCCCCACTTAACATGTGTGAAAGTGCCCTCCAATGGGCTCAGCTGCTTTAAGGTTGGAGAGGGGAGGGGAAAAAAGATATTTTCAATTATCCCAATTTTCCACTATTCCCCCATGCCAATGGTCAACATTAATTAAACATTTAACTCAGTCCTTGCTCTATGCACACAAGAATCAGATACAATTCTTTAAGACATACCCAAGCACTTCTCCACATTGTCATTGACCTTCAGTCCAGCCCACACCCGGCCAAATGAGAAATATGCTTAGGCACCTTCAATAATGTATTAACATAGAAGCAACATTGTATCAAATAAATAAGATCAATAAGATCACTCCCAATTTCATAAACCCGAAACCGCTCAAGTGTATTAGGCTGCAATATAGATTTAACTACTAAGCGATGACTAAATTAGGTTAATTATAAGTCTTACAGGAACATGAGCTACCTAATGAAGGGTGAACGAATACTGTGTCAACTCTATACCCATCTTCTCTGACCTTTTCCTTCCAAAGCAACTTTCCAATATCTGTGCTGAGCGTACTCTAAATGAATCACCAAGCAAGGTAGTCGACAAGGACGTTAGGTGAGAGGTATACAGGCTTAGGCTGCTCCATGGAGAGACAAAAAATCCATCTCAAGGAATCAAGAAACTCAGAAATTCAACATCAGTCTTCAAGCTCTGTGCCTCAATCCATGTAGGCCTAAAGGGTGAAAGAAAAAAAAAACAATGTCTTGGAGGCCTTGACTCCTTCATTGATTTTCCACCTCCCTTTATGACTTGGCCGCTCTTAGATTTCTATAGTTAAGGTAGAGAGAAGTGAGTGCATCTGAGCTAAACCAATGGGAGGGGGAGGGGGGGGGGGTCAACAGTCAGTCCAAAAGACTGAAAAAAGTTAATTTTGCTTTCAATTTACCGGCACCCATAACCAGTAGCTAACCGGTTCATTTTTGAGAAAAAACAAAACATTATGTGAATACAAGTGCTGCTTTCCTTTTAGTCCGGTGCTCCATTGACTCACTGAGCTTTGGCATTTAGAGGTGCTGCAATTTTAATATTTTGTGTTGTAAATGTCTTGCCTTTTATTTCATTTTCTGTTGCCGTTGCTTAAGTTTCTTGCCGCATGTTGATCAGGTCATCGCTGCAAAAGTGAGGGTAGTCACGGCCCCTACCTTTGCCCCCTAGCCTCTCATTCTGTTCCTTGACTGTGGTGGCGTAGGGGTGGCACTGTTGCGCTCACCTGCTCAAGTCGGCATACTCATCAACCATCCGCACCTCTACAGTAGCTACCTTGGGATTCCTCACCAGTGCCAGTTCATTGTTTAAGCCACACATTAGTTCGAAAATCAGTGTCTCTTCTATATTTTCTAGTTGCTAGAGCCGAAAGCTCGCTAGCGGTAGCTAGCCACCATGCCACCACGGAACCCCACTGTGCTGTTTTGCTAATCGTCTTGCTAATTAAAGGAGTAGTAAAGGGAAAATGCATGATAAGCCCTGTTTTAAGGTTACATATGATCATATACAATGTTTCAGATCAAAACGTTGACAAAACTAGCACTTTTGAGAAAGTCTGATAATGGCTCTACCACCGTTTTGGTCATACAATGGATGTGGGTGGGCACCTTGAAAAATCATTCAAAAAACATGTTAAACTCTCAATTTCAAAGACAAGAAACTCACCGAGGTGTTAGTTCGCGTTCTGACATATAATTCGCCATAAAGTAAGATTCTAGTTCATCTGGAAAGGCTTTTTTAAATATTTAGCATAGAACTATTTAGTCGCAGCACATACATGTGTAAAGTTCCGCAAACTAGGTAGCCTAGCAACATAAACAATAACAATAGCTACCGTAAGTAGTTCCGCTTCCTGAATCCCCTCTGCGGATTGATCTACACATCTACAACGGTTGCTTCAATACAAGTCAATGGATTTCATAAAATGATCAATAAAACCCTACAGGATTCATACTTTGTGGTGAATCTGATGTCAGAACACCAACGGACACCAATTATCCCCTTGGTGAGCTTCTTGTCTTTCTAATCGAGAGTTTTACATGTTTTTGAATGATTTTTCAAGGTGCCCACCCACATCCATTGTATGACCTAAACGGTGGTAGAGCAATTATCAGACTTTCTCAAAAGTGCTAGTTTTGTCAACGTTTTGATCTGAACCATTGTATATGATCATAAGTAACCTTAAAACAGGGCTAAACATGCAATTTCCCTTTACTACTCCTTTCACCTATAGACTGACATGCGTAACTGGTCAAAATATTCTCAGCAGCTAACCGATTAATAGTCAACCGTTGACATCCCTGCTCTGATGACAAAATTAATGAAAAGCAACAAAGATCTTATTCAGACCCAGTGAATTCAATACACCAAAAAACAAAAGGGGAGCCTGCCAACACCACATCAGTTACAACAGTCCTTTCTCCGCTTCCTCACACATTACACCAAGCTGTTCAAAAACCAACAGACAAGTGACAAAGACAACCACCGAGTCCATTCTATGTGAGGAACCGCCATCAAACACACAATGAGAAATGCAGTGTAATCCAAGCGAGTGCCATCATGCGAGCAGATTAAATAACGTTTCTCCAATGCCCTGTCAAACATTCAGCTGCCTCCGAGCAGCAACTGAGTCATTACAACCCACTTTATGAATAATCTCCGTGTATGAGTATGTAGTGTGTGTGTGTGTGTGTGCGTGTGAGAGAGAGCGTGTACGTGTCAGGCTGTAAACAGTCCCTTTAATCCATCTATTTCCCCTCCATGATTCCTCCAAGATGAGAAGGATTGCTGCTCCCTCTCTGGGGCTGTGTGTGTTGTTGTTATGATGAGAGGTGACTCACTGGCATGTGAATTTATTTACTATGGTTACTAGTGTTTACATGAATTGACAGGGCATGTACAAAGACCATATTATAATCCCACTTGTGCATTCCCATTGACTTGTACTGGGCCAATCGAAACTTCTTAATGGCAAACGCATAATTACAAATTTAAGATGGCAGATTAGGCAGTCTATCCATCTTTGGTCTTCTGTGAAATACGGTGCTTTCTAAATCCCTTACTACATCACTCCAAAGCTCTTACACACAACTCCATTAAGAGGATTGACCACTTCCTCTCTAATTCAATTCGCTGTAGTGAAACTAAACGGATGTCTCTTACCTCTAGGGAAGAAAACTCAAACCTAAGATGTTTCTCCTTAGAACAAAATCACTGCTTATAGGCTTGCATGTATGTCTATGCCATTCACACTTCAGTAGTAGGACAATTTCAAGATTAAAACATGCTTATCTCCTCATTACGTTTAGACAGTGATCCTATGGTTTGGTCAATTTAATGTATACTTCATTACGATCAAATTATTTGGCCTTTATTGTTTGTAGTCATGACAGTAATCTTGCTATGAAAACAGGCCTACTTAGACATTGTATCAACCCTTCACTGACAGGAAGTGAGTCATCGTCATAAAACCAGGGCTAAATCCTGAGTCATTACATTGGCCGGGCTACTTTTTGAAACCACATACTGAATAGGAATAAAGCTCCATGTTGTTGACATCTTATTGGACAATTTCAAGCATAAGCCATTTCTTAAGTACACAAATCAATAAGGCAGCTATTTTGAAAATTAACAACCTTATTTCTCTACAAGCAGTTTATGAATAACATCCAACCCTAAGATAAACAGACCTAGGACCTACCCAAGATAATGAGGGATTACAGCTTGCTTTTGTACAATGCAAAAGAGTTAATCTGATAACCATCTTTTCATGTAGCTTTGAACTCACGTGAAGCACTAACAAAGAAAGAAAGAAAAACATGGCTACATTTTCAACGCCAAAGATCCCACTAATACAATCCACATGGTAATGATGATTGTAAACATACTGAGGACCTAATATTGCCCCTTCAGTATCTTAGGGCCATATGATTCAGGGCGAGAAAGTCAGTTTTTATCTTCCCATCCACTATCTCTCTACAGTCTCTGAGCCATGTATCAGCAGAGGAGTGTCGTCCCACTCAAGTGGATTAATCACATCTGAATCATTAAGCTAGAGGTCACTTCTCTGTAGGGGGAGGAGGGGGGCAGTATGCCCAGGGAAACTGGGGACAGTGAAAATTAGGACCTGGCACTTGACAACTAGCCTAGCATACCAACAGCTGATGACACATCATTCAAAAAGGGAGTGTGGGAGGGGGGGGGGGATTCTGTCAGATTGCTTTTTAACAACATTTACAATCATGATGAGGCGAATTGATGCTTTCCCTTCTTTCATTTAAATCTAGTTCAAGGCCAGAGCAATATTTGTGCTCATGTGTCCAAAATAGCTTGAGGATCAAGCTATTGACTATTCAGACATGAAAACGAAGTGTTCTTTGACCAACCTTACAGCGATTTAAGTAAACAAGCACATCCTCTTCACACAAGAAAAAAAAAACATCTGATAAACTGACTGCGAGACAAATACTGTATAGTCTGCGTTCAAATCCCAAAACCTACCCCACCCCCATCTCTACAGCCCCCGCATGCTCTTTTCACTACAAGCACACATCACTCCCCCACAGTGGGAGCTGCATGTGCTAAGGGCAGAGTTCACAGCCTCTGGGGTGCTGGAGAGGGAAGTCAAGTTAATTTGGTGGTCTTACACAAGGAGGCTACTAGTGAAGCAAGCTCATCATAACCTCTATTCCTCGTCCAATTACCTTAGGTAAACAACTAGTAATCAGTTTATGACATGAGTATTACTACACACACACAACATCCCACCAAATATGAGTTCAACTCTGGAGAGTTCCCCCTTCATGACAGCAATGTTTTGTGATTCATGATTAAAACTAGACAGAGTGAATGTTTTCTTCCTGGGAAGATTTCTAAAAAGATAACAGAATGTAATGAAACTTCATTGTTAGTCTCTGAGATACGTCTCTGACTTGACAAGTGTCCTCACAAAACGCATCATTATTTCCACTCTTAGTTAATAGTTTTGAAAAAGCTTTAAAGGCTAGGTCATGGGGGTGCCTGGAGGTCTATTCAACACTCCAGAGAGTGCTCAGTGGAACAGCCAAGTTTTACAACAATGCAGCCAACTTTGAGCTCGCTCAAACAGTCAAATACGTTTGTCTTGAGGTCACACGAGTTTCCCCTTCCAAATGTTACCAAATTTGAAACACTACTAGTAAACACCATCCATGTAGCTCGTGCTGTAATCATCATTATTGCCAACATTCCATCTCTTTATCCCCCCACACATCTCCCTCTCCCCCCTCCCAACTCCCCCATCTTTCTTTTTTTTGTATGAACTACTCACCCGCCAGTCTGATGATCTAGAGTTCCAAAGACTGCCGCAAACAACTTCAAAACGCAATCCTTGCCAGAAATGACCCGCCGAACTTCTTGGCCTGGGCCAAATCCAAGAACCAAAGCAGAACAATATCACAGCCACTTTATCCTTTACAGAGCCGCTGCTCGCACAGAGGGAGACGAGCACTTGCTTCAACAAAAGACGGCCTCACTTTACTAATATATTCACGTACAAATCGCCGAGGCACTGTTCCCGAAAACGCACGGCCGCTTCTATTCCCCTTCGCCGCGTTGTTGCTCCCGATAGTGTACATATGAAAAGTATACACAGCTAAATGCAATGCTGTAGTTCGAGGGTAGGAAACCAGTGAGTTCGCCGTTCACAGGCTCCGCTTCCTTTTTCCACACACACGCGCGCGCGCTCTCCCCCTCGCTCCCCCTTTCATATGCACACACTCCACGTTCTCTCTCTCGCTCCCTCGGTCTCTGGAACCCCCCTTCAGCTGTTCAACAGACGCATCCACATGGCTGACCTAGTCTTTCTTTATCCAGACACTAGTGAAGGAGAATTACCCCTTCCACCCCCACCACGCTTAAAAAAAGGAGCAAAACAAAAACATGGACTGGATTCAAATTATCGTCGGGACAAAGGAACGCCAATGGGAAACGTGATTGATGGTTGCCCATTGGGATATAGTGCGTTCGAAACTGCATCGGTAAGCAAGATGGTTCAAACACAAAGTATCCCGGGCGAGATCAACCGTTCACTTGCATAGCTGCTGTAAGGAATATTAAAGCAGCAGCACTGACTAGGCGTTGCAACAGCATCACACCAATAAATCTACAGCGCTCAAATGAAGCCTCTACTAAACGAATAAAATCAACTATTGTCAGTACATCTATACACACCTGACAGCACGTACATGTTCACACGTTTACATTTTAGTTCACCCTGCTAGCAAACTGCTCAACTGTATAAAAAATATGAGGACAAGACTGAATGAATAAAAAGAAGGTATGCTACACTGGCTAGATCTAATTTGCATAACATAATGAATTAATTAGTTAACTCCACCCATTCTGAGTGGCACAGGCAAGCGGGCCAAAATATATTCTTTAAAGGATATATAAAAGCCATTTAAAGGTCAGTCTCTAATGTTATGCTTTTAAGTTCATTTTGGTTGAATGTTAAGGTTGTAATTATTAAATGACATTCCTTTCTTGTCTGCTTTGTGCTCATCATTAAAAAACAAATCTTTTTCTCTAAATCCCCTCTGACTTAATACATCTGAAAATCTCTCCTGCCACTCCCACGGGATAAAGAAAAACCAAGATGTAGGCTACAGTATTAAGTCAGGTTCTAAATTAATAGGGAGATTTTCATTCCCCCAAAACAAGTGGATACACTTTCATTGTCCAAAACACCATCTCAAAATCCAATTAACCAAAGCAAACACCCACCACATTGGGCTACTTTGCACTCAGCCCAACATGGACAGAGAGGCTGCAAGGAATGGATCAATAGGAATTGAGTTGAGGGTGCTGTGGGGGTCCTTTATTGTGCTGCAAACCATGTTGCCTGTCTTCCTTTCAAAATGGGGTGTGTGGGTGTTTGGGGTGAGGTACTCCAAGCACCTCAAGCCTTATCAGAGTTGGTGTACATTACACAGGATCAATGTTGATGATTTGTATACACACACATACAACCTGTTTCTCATTCTCCCTCTCACATGCAATGATCAATAGTTGATAGGCATGAAAGAACAACAGGCCCATGACTCCCAAGGCAAGATCCAATTTCAAAGAAGAACGAACAAATATGACACAGAACTAACCCATAGCGGGACATGGAACATAACATGAGCACCATGAAAAGAGCATTTCACCCTTTAAACGAAAAAACAAAAGCACCAAGAGTCCAATTCACACAAGACATTTTGTACAAGTGTGTAAAAAAAAATGCGGGGAGTGCCAGAGCGCTTTACTGCTAACCATTTCTGGTAGGTCTGTCTTGGGTTGACCTGGAACAGCAGTGAGGGTAAATGCTCTGAATCCCCAGGCGGCCATGCAGGCCTGGATTGGCTTCCACAGCAGCAGCATGCAGCACCAGCAGGCTGCCTCTTCAGCAGATGAGATCCCATTATCAGGCAGGCGAGAACTCCACCTCCAGGATTTCACAGCTCCTCTGTTTATCACATGGCTCTGTCAAGTTGGGCACCATTAACCGATAATGAAAGGAGACAACCGGTGCAGTTACAAGCAAAGCGCTCCACATTCTACAGGCCTAAGCATGTATCTGGGAAGCTGACTGTGTCTATTCAATTCTGTTCTGCATTCAAACATCCCATCACAATACCGTTTTTCCCAGAGCACCTATATGCTGCAGAGGCTGCACTCTCTAACAGAACCAGTTACTTTGTACCTCTTCCTCAAGAGTTCAGCGGAAATGCATTGTAATATAATGCTGCTTTGCTCCAAAGAGGAAACAAATGTGCCTCATGTGCACCTCATGTTACATTTCCTTGTGGTTATTAAAGAAAAGTAGCTTGTAAGACCTAATCATACAGAGATAGACCACGGGAAATTGGACAATAGATGAATTTATCAACTGTTGTTTTCAAAAGAACAAAAAAAAAACATTCCCCTCTCCTGACGGCTTCCCAGACATAATGTTGGTGTTGTCAAACCAGGCTAGCAGCAAGAGAGACAGCTTTTCAGTCGGCCCTGTCCCTCAACTGCTATCTTTGAGGCTGTTCCATCTAGGTTCACATGGATAATGTATCTCCTTATTCTCATTAAAAATTAAAAGTTAACACGCAAAAAAATCACTGTGTTTACTCACTGAAGGGGGAAAACAAGCCACCACTGCGAGACGCTTGAGAAGAGAGAAAGCGAAATACAAATAAGTCAGCCAGTAGCTGAAACAACAGAAGAAGGTGACATGGATGAGTGAGCCAAGCTTCGGAGAGACTTGGCAGGCCTCGGAGGCCCTGGCCTCTTAAGCACTCATATCTAGTAACTTCATTTAATTCATTCGCCAGGGATAAGCAGACAAGTTGAAGGGAAAAGGAGAAAAAAAAGGTGTATGGTGGCTTGGGGCGTGAAGAGGAGAAAGGGAGAGGAGTTTGAGAAGCTTGACTCCCCCCACCCCCGCCACCCCTCCCCACACACACACACAACTAAATCTAAAAGATGTAACAATTTAACTATATTTTTGATGGGGAGAGTAGACATTATACACTAAGTTAGTGACAATCTATTATGGTCTTGTGATACCATTTTGGTTTTTAAATGCTTCTCTTTTCTGAGCAAATATTTCCTGGGAAGCAGCTAGGGCGGCTAAAGATCATGGTATTCAAAATTCACGACCCGAGAACAGTGGTTTTCATGACCTGAGCTAAACAGTGGTTAAAAAATGATGACCCTGTCCCTTTCTTTGCTGAGGGCCCCATTCCCATCAGGAACAAAGCCTTGAGGGACGGCTGCTTGGATTTACTGTTCTTCACACACACACACGCGCACGCGCACACGCACACACGCACGCACACACACACACACACACATATGCTGATGAGCCCCTTCTGTTGGCAGTAGGCAGAAAAAGACTTTAACTTAACTGACTGGCCTTTTAGCCTTCATGGTGTCTTAGCAGTCCTTTACAAGTTTGGGAAACCCACCGGGGAAAAGGGGTCTTACACTGCTAATTAAAGCACAGACGAGCCCGGAGGCAGTCGAGAAAATGGAAGCAATAAAAATATCCTTCCAGATAATTCCTGACAAAAGTGATTCAGAGAGAGAATAACCCACCTCGTATGGTCAGACTGAACTATAAGCTTGTCTGCTAGAAATCCAGGTTGATGTTTTCAGGGGTACCTCAGTTTTGACTCAAAATGGGGGCCTGCCACTTGAAAAGGTGAACACAATGAAACAGTGACAATAGGATACAACACCTTTATGTGCTACTAGAGAATGACACCCGGTGAGTGACAAAAGTGGCGCTCAAAATCAAGACGTGCTTTCAAGACAATCCCAGCAGACAAAGGCTGAAACTATCCCATTCAGAGGCACTAATTAGAGTGCTACCTAGCAGGCCTCTATTTGGCATCATTAACACAGTAGTAAAAATGTGAGGCACGCCAAGGAATGTTATTTCACTTCAGGGCAATCAGTTGAAGGCCTAGGCTCGCATAGCTGTCTTGTTTACTTAGCCATTCACAGTCACTTTTGGCAAGCTCACATACCCTAAAAACAAGACACTTGTACGTGTGGGTCTGTGTTTATTCGGACTGCTACGCTACAAAAACTCTGGAGATTGAGAACCGTGCTTGCAGACATTTGGTAAAACTATTGCATATGAGAAAAAAAGTACACAAGTAAACAATATTCCAGATGGCTAGCAGCCACCTGGTAAACAAATTGATAAAGTGGAGTGAGGTAGCGTAAGCATTTTCTTTCCCCTACCATGAAAGGGAGTCCATTGCTCATCTGCATTGACTTATATTTACTTATTTGAGCAGCCGTTAACA
>NC_140236.1:7065048-7140048 GCF_949987555.1 Borostomias antarcticus
CATTAAGTACCCCGCTCGGCGCCTTTGAGCGGCCATCCCTCCATATCATTACTGGATGCGCGGCTCGGCGTTTTGAATTCTCAGATGCGCACCGAGGTCTTTGAACAAAATAAATAACACGGGCAGCTAGCTAGCGAGGAGAGGTCACATCACAATCATCGCATTTCCCCTTGTCGCAGTGACGAGTTAAATTAGCATGCGGAGGAAAAGACAGGTGGCTCGACTGTGTCACATCACCGAGGGAGGGAATTGTTTGTTTGAGGAAGGAGGAGGACAGCTGACTGGTTGGCAAATGTAAACCGAATGCTAACAAAACCAGCAGCGGCCCATTGATAAACATTAGCGTGTTAGCATGCGCGGCTCTAGGAGAAGGGAGGGGGGGTTGGTTGAGTGCATGGTGACAGGCCAGCAGCTGTGCTCCCCAGTGAGAGGTTGAGGAGCAGGAGAGCTGGAGGGGAGAAGGGGGGGGGGGTAGCAGGGAGGGAAAGGGGTAGGAGGGAGGCGTGCTGAGGGGTTACGAGGACAACGAGAGGAGCTTGCTGGGGGGCCCCGGGGCCGTGTGTTGTGAGAAGTCGTCACTAAGGTTCACCGGGGGCCAGGCAAAAAAGGAAGAGATATGTGGTTGAGGGTCGGGGAGGAGGGGTGAGAGCGGGAGTTCGCCATTGTCGTGTTGACTAACCTTGACTGCATTCACCTCCTAGCTCTCCACCACACGGCCACAGACTGTTAACAAGCACTGACAAAACGACACTCTGGGGGGAGAGAAAGAAAAACAGACAAACGACAGAAAAGAAATAAACGTGAATGATGGAAAAATGGAATGATAATAACACATTTGTAATGACAGTGCAGGTGGGTAAAACAGAGACAATGAAGAAAGTTGATATAGCCTAGGCCTCAGTGGTATAGCCGTGCAGTTAAAACAACATTATCTGTCAATAAATGCTAAAGTTAAGTGACTAATATAAAATGATGCTTTTGAATAAAACATTCAATGTAGCCGATATTGTTAACATTCATGATATTCTAAGCGTTCAGCCACCCCCTCCATAACACTGCTCTCTCTCTCTCTCTCTCTTTCTCTCTCTCTCTCTCTCTAACACAAATCCAGACACTCATGAACAATACAGAAACACACGCGCCCACGCGCGCCCACACACACACACACGATACACAAGTACACACATTTCACCCCCCTGCGTCCCATTATCCCATGAACCCTCTCTTCTCCCTGCCTCTCTCGACGAGAGCTCGGAAATAAAAACATCAGTAGTCTGCCTCACAGTGCCTATTCAATAACATTGACATTTCACATTCAGCATCCACAAGAGGAGGAGATTCCCCACATTCACTTCCTTTACAGAGATACAGCGGACAGCTGAGAGGAACACACACTCACTCTCAGTTGCCTGCACTTCACAATGGAAGCCTGTGTGTGCTGTGTATTTCATACAGCGTATGAATGTGGAGGTGTAGTTGTACCATTCAGGTGTACGTAGACATGAACAGTGAAACTCTCTCCTGCACACTGTCTCTGCCACATGTGCTCTCTGTGAGCAGGTGCACTCATTGGCTCACAGGGGACATCCGTTTGAAGGCATTAAAGCCTTTGGAGCCTCGCAATAACCAGAGATTAAATGTTATTAAATCTGTGGATTAGATCACAGTATGAAAACATTGATTATCCGTGGGCCTTCGAATAGAGGTGCAGAACCCACCCCCCCACCCCCCGACAAAAAAACTGAGGGGCGAATGTCCAAAACAGGCCTCAGCTCTGCACCATTACTGTCACGGTCACCACACAAGAAGAGTACGCTACAGAACGCCTTTTCAGAGCGCACAGTAATGAACCTCAACAGCCTGTCTGGCCACTCCAACTAGTTGGCTGAATATACCAATATGCTAACCTTAAAATGAGTCCATCTTCTTTCATAATAGCAGAATCCATATACTTGCCTCCAGCCATAATGACCTCCTGAGAGAAAGTGTGTCTCTAGACTCTCCAGAACTTTGAGGCTGCAGTAGCTCATTCGAGTCCTCTTAGTACCACATCATTATCAAGCACGAGTTTCAGAAAATGTCTTTCCTACCAATTAACCTGGATAATGAGCTCCTCCAGTTGGCAGGGAATACTAAAACCAACAATCACAACTGTATATCCCTCCACTGCTATAAAACCTACTTGGTCAAAACACACAGACACTACTGACTACACAGCTGTGCGTGTGTGTGCGTGTTTGTGTGTGTGCCAGAGAATGCTATCTTTGGATGGCCTTTTTTTCTCCTTTTGTCTATTCAATCCTATTAAGCAATGCGCGCTAACGACAGACACGCACGCACACACACACACACACACAATACAGACCCCTTGACATTACAACCCAGACTCCGTTGCTGAAATCCCAATCCCTCTGACACCACTGCCCTCGGTGGCTCACGGACATCAAAGCAGAGCGGGCAGCTTTCATGACTAAGCCTGCTTCTCAGGCCATGTGCTCTTGACTCTTTAGAGGGACTGCTGCTTTCAGGGGTGGCTAACGCTAACCATTTTAAACATCTCATCGTATTATATAAGTCTTTGTTCCAATGCTGCAGCAGGGGGTCCAATATCATGTCTGACAGTCCAATGCAGAGAAGGCTAGGTATACAGGTTTACAAAGAGGGCTGAGGCTTAGGCTAGCAGTGACAGCACATGTGATTCAGTCCTAATCCATCACACACTGGGACGCTAGCTTCTCAGGAGGAAAAGGCAACTCTCGGGGAAACAATCTGTTTTGTTTGGGAGCAGAGTGGGACCCGTGAGATTATTATTGTGTTTATGTCTAAAAAAAATTGTTTTGCACGCACTACACTCAAAATGGTCCCCATCTTTGGAAACAAGGGAGGACTCTGGCCCCACCTGCCCCAAAATGGCCGCCATAGCCATCATGGCTGACCTCAGCTGCGTGTCAACCCAAAGGAAAGCGATTACCTGGTGATTAGTGCGCGTTATGAGGCAGCTCCATTAACCTTTGAGAAATTGAGAGTGGAGAAGGATCCGTGTTTAGCCAAGCGTGCGGCTTCTCTCTTTACCACCTCAGAAAAGAGAGGGTGAGTTGAGGGAGTGAGGGAGGGAGCGTGAGAGAGAGAGAGAGAATAAGAATGAAGGAGAGAGACAGAGAGAAAGAGGGAGAGAGAGAATGTGAGGGGGAGGGAGTGAGAGGGAGAGAGAGGGAGTGAGTGAGAAAGGGAGGGAGAGAACTGCAGTGGTCTGACAGGAGAGCAGCTCCCATTATAGGTAAGCACATTGAGCCGTCAGGCCGGCACTTCATCAACACACACAGCAGCAGCAGTCAGCAACACCAGCTCTGCTGTCTACCGGGTTGCTACTGCACTGAGGAGAGAGAGAGTGAGAGAGAGGAGAAGGGAGGGCAGAGTAATTACTAAGCACATTCGGGCACAGGCCATATCTCCCTTGTGTTAACTGCAAATGCTAAAATGCACGGGTCAGGTGGTTTTAGTAGCATTTCAGCTGCCCTTTTAGCAGGCCATGGAGTGTAATCATTTACTCAACACATGGCACGCTGTAATTGGCTGGGCTAGGCAAAGATCAATTGATTGCCTATTTAAATGTGCCGGGCAAGGCTAACTTTAGTCTCCTCCATCCATCTTTACTGTGAATCTAATGTATCCCAAGATGCTGAGGGTGTTAGGAAAGATGTCTGGGGAGTGGGCCCAGCATATTCAGAGAGACAGCCAGATAGACAGTAGCTATATTTGTCATGTGAGGACTGAGCATGGCTCCCTCGGCATTGAAAACATCCACAGCTTAGACTAGGCTAATCTGAGTTCCCAGAAGCTCTCGCCTCAGCAAAAACTTCTGGGAACAAGCTGTGATATTCGTGGACAGCAATGGTAATACACTTGGATTTTGTGCCGGGAGGATGATTGGCACGCGCAGATACTAGTGTGCTGTGCGGGGATGTTGATTGGCTGTTCAAATGCAGCTGGATTTGAAAGGAAATGCGCTGGCTCTGCCCCATGCCCATGTTTTGTGGCGCTTGACTCCGGACTAAGGCTGGGCTAACTAATCCTCTCACAGTCACCCACAAGGGGAGGTCAGGTTAACAGCTGTCTGAATCTAGAAAGAAGGAGCTGTTAGTTTTTGACAAGAAATCCTCACTGCAATCAGTGATTCTCGGAATAACCACGCGCAATGTCTGCGCGAGGCACTGCAGCCCAGGTGTTGTTCTGACTAGCCTCTAATGAACAGTTCTGAAAAGAAGAAAGGGTCGGACTGAAACAGATTTGAGGCAACGCCGCTGACATAACATCAATGAATAGGACCTGCAGTCCACAGTGCACCAGAGCTGAAAAGGACTTGTTACTCTCTCAGGTATACCTTTTCCCACAGCTTCTGAGGGAAACGCTCGCCGGCCGAACGCAAACCGTACAGTATCACATTTTCAACGGCTCACTAATGCTACAACCTTGGACTGGGCGCTCTATAAGGAGCCAGACTCATGAAATGAACAGCCATTACATTACATTTACCCTCCCTACGCCCCCACCACGGAGGAAGAGAGCATAAAATGCTACTACCCTCTTCTCCCCGGTCCATAGGCTATAGGCTAATGCAGGTAAAATAGACGAGGCGGTCTTTTAACGGTTGACACTCGCCTTCCATGACTGCTTGGTGGCAAGAGTGGGAGGGGGGGGGCGAACCTTGTTATGCCTCCTGACACTACCGCCCCCACCCACCTCTGCAAATAAAAACATGGCTCTCACTTACTGGCTGTCTGCACCCAGACCCCATACATCAGCATTATAGAGGCCCCTGCCAAGGTCAGCCCAATCTCCTCTCTAGTTATGGAGCATCAAAATCACTAGTAGAGGAGAGAGAGAGAGAGAGAGAAAGAGAGAGAAAGAGAGAGAGAGAGAGAGAGAGAGAGAGAGAGAGAGAGAGAGAGAGGGCACCCGCGGGAGATGTAAAGAAATGATTTGGAGAGAGAGAGGATCTGGGGTGTGAAGGAGAGGAGGAGTGCGACAAAAAGGAAGAGGAGGCTCAAATAGACAGAACATACACACTGCTAGTGCCTACTACTATTACTGTAGGCTACTCATAATGCACACTAAGTCCACACATTATGATGGGAGCATTACTATCTTTACCAGATGCAAGTAATTATATATGTGTGACATTACTGTCTGTGTTATCATCAATAACCTAAATGAGCATTTAGGGTTATTCCATTTAGCGTTTTCTTTTAAGAGCTGCTTGTAATGTGCTGTCATTCATCGGAATTACAGCAATTTGATAAATTACATAATTGCATCATGAAGGCTGTGTGTGTGTGTGTGTGTGTGCAGGCTGTGTGCGTGTGAAGGCTGTGTGTGTGAGTGTGTTCGTCTGTGCAAATAGGAAGTAATCTCAGCTAGTGTTGCTAGGTTGACATCGTCAGCTCAGAGAGTGCCTGGGGAAATAACATTTAGGCTGCAGCAAATCCATTTAATGGCACCACCTCTCATCTACTGCTCACACACAAGAGCTGCTCGAGGAGGGCGTTACAAAATGGCAGTATGCTGATCCCCACCTCGTCCTCTTCATCCCCGTGGGCGCGGTGGTCTGGAAAAACAGAGCGTCCAGATCCGCCGGCCGTCCCTGTCAAGGCTCGGCAGTAGTTTGTAGTGAACTCTGACCTCAGAGTGAACAGGTCTGCCTCCAAAGCCGCGCCATTCTGGAGCCGGGCCAGGCTACTGTCGCTACGGAGTTCTTCCTGCAATTGACTAGGCCGCGCCAGGCTGTATTCGACTGCTTGGCACGTTGGATAGGCCTACATTGAAAATCTTATAATTGGTCATATTGTCCAAAAAATGTGTTGTGAGAATATTTGAAGGAATAGAGAGAACTCAATATTTTTCTAAGCTATATTTTGATGATCTTAGACACATCTCTAAAATTTGGCTATTGAAGGTTGATAGGCCATTGAAATAGCTGATCGCCTTTAATAGCTTATCGTTCAAAGTCAATGCCCTTTTTCTGCCACATCATGTATGCTATATTTTGATAACACATCACTAAAGTTATGAGAACGAACCCAGCAGTTTCCCTTGGTGGTTATTTCTGCAATACAATTCACACCGACAACTATTGCACTATTTCTGTCTGTCCGACGGTTTGCTGCTGATGTTTGCGCTCACAAAATGATCACAATTCTTTCCTTTAGGCCCTGTCCCATTGTAAAAAGTTTAATTCTCCTTCAACTTTACACTTTTGGAGTTCTGAGTCAGAACAGACTATTTTGTTTTCATAAACTGACGCTGGAAATACTTACCTTGCCAGAGGCAAAAACATTAATGATTATTTCTTATTTACTTATTAGTATTTTTAATTGTTTATGGTGTGACGCAAACATGTGTGCTTGTCATTTGTTTATTCGTTTAAATATAATATCATTAGATAATATTAGATATTCAATATCCATGAAAGCCCCTGTTTATTTGCATTTCTGGTAGACCATTGCTGTGAGTCATTCCAAGTGGGCTAGGCTATGCTAATATTTGCCGACACAACACTGGAAATAGCCTGTCTAATGCGCAGACATAGACATCTGTTGTTTTTACATTATTTACAGGGAAAATGGAATTAGGAAATCATTTTGACGGTGCGGCCTCCATGACAGACATGTGCAGGCTATTTCGTTCTAAAACAAAGTTTCAACCCTTTACTAACTGGCCTTTTCGTTTTGTAAATTGCTTGCTTCACTGATTAAAAAGAAATCATTAACATGTCAACAAGCATGGCGCGGCAAACGACGATGGCGGGAATAACAGGCTTTGCAGTGGCGCGGCTTTGACCCTAAACCGCCGCTGTTACTCAGCCTTTTAAGGTGACAGCGCAATCGGTTATCGGTGCATGTGTGTGTGTGTGTCTGTCTGTCTGTGTGTGTGTAAGTGTGCATGTGTGCATCTGTGTTTGCGTGTTAGAGGAAGGTCGTTGAGAAGGAGCTACAGGGGGTGGTGGTATGGAGCCAGGAGTCTAATGGCCCCCTCTCCATCTTGTGTGCAGAGAAGAGCTCTGCTGTTAGCTCTACCGCTAACAGCAGGTATCAGCGCAGCCATAATCCCCTTAGGGCTATATTTAGAGCCGCTGGCCTGTCCTGAGGATGGCTCGGTGACTGACCTTCCTGTCCGCGAGATACAGGAAGAGCCAGGCGGAGACGACCGCCTGATCTGGATCACAACACTTTCGATAATACCCAGATACGTAGTCAGCAGGCCCCGATGCCTTTAATCAGACCACTTCTCGCACGCACACACACACACACACACACACACACACACACACACACACACACAGGGCTTATGACGTGCACACACATCATCCTACCTACTGCTTACATGGAAACGGAGAGAGTTTCTAGATAGTAACTGATTAAACGAGCGAGCTGAAAATGCAATACTGCGCCACCTAGCAGGTCCCCCATGCAGTAGTGTACAGCTGAGCTCTAGTCAATAGGGGAAAGAATGAGCCTATTGGGTGAAGACTGCTCGAAGAAATGCTACTATCACCCACCACAATGCAGCGAATGTGAGGGGAAGGGGGGGGGGGGGGGGGGGCTTTTAATCCTAGCATGTGACATAATATGGTTTGGTTCTACTAGGTCCTCCCAAGTCTATGAGCTCAGTAGAGTCAGTTATGTTGGCTGCTAATAGCCCAAGTGATCATAGCACGCAGAGAGCATAACGCGCAGAGCGAATGTGTGTGTGTGTGTGTGGCTCCTGTGTGCATTCACCCCTCCTCTCTCCTCTCCCATCTGTGTGTGAATCACTTCACCTACCCCCCCCCCCCCCCCCCTTCCCCAACTTCCCCTGGGTTTGCTCATCAGCACCCCCCCCCCCCCCCAACCCCACCCTACACACACCTGCATCTGACACCTCCAGTGCTCTTCCGCTTCTCTCTGGAGGAATGGTCCGCCCCGGCCCTCTCCGCCTCCCAGCAACCCCTGGGGCAGGGTGCAATTAAAAGCGAGGCAGGAGCCCATGCCGTGTGTCACAGGATCTCATGTGGGCTTCAGGCTCTTTCACCCCCCCCCCCACTAAGAAAACAGCTAAGAAAAAAAGCTAAAAAAAACAACATGCAACAAAACGCTGTATGTGTGTGTGTGTGTTCCCTGATCAACATTTGCATGCGAGCAGTGCGCTCAGTGCGACGGCGGACCAGTGTGTTCAAAAGGAATAACTACTTAGAGGTGCTGATCCACTCCACCTGAATATAGAATTCACACCAGCTCCAGTGCCTAACATCTCTCTTCCAGCCTCACACACACACATGCGCACACACACACACTGCACAGGCACACACACACACACAGCTCTGCACTGACGTGGACCAATTACAAGGCTGCCCTGGCTGCCCTTGACTCTGCTCCCTTGACTCGCTTCTCTCTCCCTCAACAATCTATGTCAAAACCTCCCGCCCTGGTCTCTCTCCCTGGTCTCTCTCCCTGGTCTCTCTCCCTCTCCTCACCCTCTCCTTCTCGCTCTTCAGACACTGTCCGCTTCACCTGGCCAGCACTGAAATATTTAGCGTACTGCACCTCGTGAGTGAACGTCAGACACGCCATCTCAACACCGTCTCGCCCTCTTGCGAAACAGAGCAGACAGTTACTCTGGGCTGAGGACGGCGATGTAGTCTAATATGTCTCAGTCATTAACATTATTAACACATCCCTATAGCAGTCTCTGGGTGGTTTTTATCATGAGTTACCTGCCAGCCAGGGTTCAGTAGCTAGGTAGAGGGTTAGCCGCCTAGCGCTGCGCTAAGCAGGCGTCTGGGGAGTTTCCCCTCAATTAAGCCGAGGTAAAGTAATGCTTCTCAGCGACGGCGCCGCGAATACATTACTCCCGCTGTTGCCGGGCGGGGCTGAGCCGGGCCGGGCTGACAGGACGACTCACCGCGCAGAGCAGACGACAGCCGCGTTCGCAGCTCAGGCGTAGGTGAGGGAAACTGTCGGGTTTAGCCTTCTGCTAAGCCCAAGGGAGGGTCGGGGGGGGGGTGTTATTCTCGGTCCGAAATTAGCTTGAAAATGAGGTCGTTCGTTTTGAAAACCTTGCATTCAGATGATATCATACACGCCGATAGTGACAGTAGTGAACTCTCCAAGATGAGGTTAGACTACACAGACTATTGTAGGGTGGGGGGGAGTAAAAAATCCTCATCTCAACTGTGAGTACACAGGCTTTTGCTGCCAGCGCAGCTTTCAAAAACAGAGCCAGACATCGTGATATAGGGCCGGGATAAACTCAGATAAGGAATGGTTTTGACCAGACATTGAGACGTCTCAAACGGCTGCGGAGGACCAATCAGGAGAGTGTCAGCGGTCGTATTCACGCCGGTCCTCTGGCAGGCTTCATGCGCCAGTATTTCTATCCCACTTGGCTGCCGGATAGAGGGGGCTGATGATTGATGGCTCCATTGTGGACTGTTCGTCCACCTCTCTCCCCGATGAGACACGAGGGTCAATATGAAGACGCATGAACCGGGCTCTCCTCCATTTCGTGCTTCCTCCGTTCCTCCCTCCCATTTTTTCGCTCACTCGCTTCCTCAATCTCTCGACTCTCCCTACCTCCTTATTTCTCTCCCTTTCACTCTCCTTCCCTCCATCTTTCGCTCACTTACTCCCTCAGTCTCTCTCTCTCTCCCTCCCACCCTCCCTCGTCGGTAGCATGGACGATGACGCAACTAACATGCTGTGTGTACGTGTATCGTGTCCGTGTGCGCGCGCGTGTGTTTTATCAGCGGTGACAGCTTTGGTACTGCCGATATCAAACATGGCGGTGCAGGAAAAAGCCGGTCTCCTCTATAATAAAGTGGCAGGGAGAGTATAAAGGCGTCTCTGGCCCAGGTTGAGGCAGCAGAGGCAGTATATTGATGGGGAGAGGGCTCCTCCAGGCATTAGGTGGTATTATGCCGCTCACGCAGGCTTAGCGAGCCTGTATCATCACACCTACCGGGGGCCGTCATAGCCAATCACTCAGGGGGTCCGGGGGGGGGGGCAGCCATGGACGACGCAGGGAGCTACACTGTATCGATGCGCGTGAAGCATGTATGCGCACGTGAAGCACGATTCGCGCATACACAAATACACACACACACACAAGCTGCAGCCCCCACAAGCTGCCAGAGCCAATTAATGTCCTAATGCTCTCCTTTTTAAGAGACAGATAAATAAAGGTCTGTCTGAAGACGGAGAGTTGCTCTCTGGAACAGCTCATCGCCCCTGCAAAGCGACTGATCAAGCACTCTACAGGCCCGCGGTTGCAGCTGGGACACACACGTCCCATCACCTCGTGTGTGTGTGTGTGTGTGTGTGTGTGTGTATGGGTGGGGGGGGGGCTGCTTTGGAAAATAGGCAGCTTTTTGTTCTGACCCCACAGCTGTCACCAACAGAAGAGAGCCAGTCACCAGCAGCCCACAGAGCTATCACACACACACACACACACACACACACACACACACACACACACACACACACGTGCAGCTTGGGGTGGGGGCACGGAGGACAAGACCCCCGGGGATACTGTTGCTATGCACTTCCACATGACACGAGCCACAAAGACAGGAGGACGGGGGGACGGGGGGGGGGGGACTACCTGATCTCTGGTGTCACAGCACAGCCTACAGCCTGAGCCAGGGCTGCCTACTGTGACATGGCCCTAAACACCATGAATGTCACTCCTTCAATCCAATTATGGGCCAAGTGTGTCCATATCAATCAGCCATTTTGATTCTGCCTGCGCTCTCGTTCATCACAGTTAATGGAGTGATGGTGACAGAGAGGTAACACAGTTTACCTCCATCGGTTAAGGTCAAGAGAGAACGTGCATCTGGTTTGATTAGGCTCTACTTCCACTGATTAGGCTAAACCACAGAATATCTAGTGCTGATTAGGGCTATAAATGCGGCTTGTCGACAAACACCTGGCAGATTATCTTCCAGTGCAGTATTGTAGCTCTGAGAGCGACAGTGGCCCACTAGCGTTAATCAAAAGAAATTCCTAAGAGATAGCTATGGCTAGCTATTCAAAATATGAACTAAAGGCTACATTCCATCTGAGGTCCTTCTACAATAAGCGCCAGACATTCCTCTAATGAAAGGTTACTCAAAATAGCAGAATATATTTCAGTTACACAATTCTGAGCATTTTAATGTCATACACCTATCCCACAATAGTTGACAATTGGCTAGGCAAGGCTAATTCTCACGTAGCAAGTCTTATCCAAGCACGAAAAGATCCTCCACAGACTCGAGCTAGGCTAAACCACTCAGGCAAAACCCTCATTGAAGAACTAATTAATTGCTCACAAGCCAGGATCATTAAGGACAAATTTGTTATCTCGATGCCAGCCACTAACGATAACAATGGCATAGTGAGAAGACACATATAAGCGGCAGCTGAATTGATAGGCTGTTTGCCTGTGAGAGAGGAAAAAACCCATGGTTCTGAGGGAGAGATAGACACACATTAATAAGTGATACACAAAATGGCTCCTCTAATCCCCCTTGTGGAGATGCAAGCACTTTTTCCTCATCAGTGAGTGTGATATTTACACAGAAACTGGAGTGCACTCCTGAGAGACAGTATGGAGGGGAGGCTGCTGGTGAGGGGATGGGGGGGAGGGATGGGGGGGCAGACTGATAGGGAGGGAGGAAAGCAGAGAGAGTGAGAGAGATGGGGAAGGGAGAGAGAGAGAGACAGAAGGATATTAAGGCAGGAGGGAGAGCGGAGAGAGGGAGGATGGGAGTGGGGGAGGAGGAGAGACGCGTCGTATTTGCAGAGGTTTTAACAGTCTGATCCTCAATAGGGAGGGGAATCTAATTAGGGTTTTGTATCAAACGCTGTGGCTGGCGGAGGAACCACAAATCACAGTCTAGTCAGGTTCTCCGCTCCTCTTCAGAGAGAACAGACACAGAGCCCTCTCTCTCTTTCTCTCCCTCTTTTATTCAATACTCAGTCTCCAGAAAGGCCACACTCACAGTGACACGACACGGGATGTACAGACACTACCGCCCAGTCTGACCTAAATCACTCTTTTCCAGCACATTAAACCCCATGTCCAAACACACTTGCACGCATGCGCGCCCACACACACACACACACACACACACCCCAACGTGGAAAAACACACAATGCTTTTACACAAAAAGGTGTTGATGATAACAGCTTCTCTTTGACAGTCAGAGCAATCATCCACCAAACTGAACTGGAATTGCTCTTCAAGCCTAAACACCCAAATCACCATATCAGAGACTGAAATAGGATATTCCGTTTCCCAGGGACTCTCTCAAGCATAAGAGCAACAAAGGAGATTGTGGAAACAACACCAAAAAAGGATGGGAGGGCATTCAGTTTTTGGGGGGTCTTTCTGATTCCTTCTGCATGAGGATCAATGTTAATTTCTGGAAAAAGTTGATGAAATGTATTAGTCATTCATTAAAGATGCGGGCGGGCGAGGTGCGAGGGTGGCGTAAATGATTCATGGTTTGATATCTCTGCCGTATAATGGGCTCCTCCGGGGAAAAGCTCCACTGCAGTGTTGCTCACTCACTCCTCACTAGCCTGTGCTAACACTGGAGAGAGAGAGAGAGAGAGAGGGAGAGAGGGAGAGAGAGGGAGGGAGAGAGAAAGATAAAGACAGAGAGAGATGAAAAAGAAACCCAGCTGCCAGTAGCAACACCGCAAACGGAAGGAAAAAAGCAGACCTGATTCAGTACGGCGTCTGGCACACTAATCTGATGCATTGAAGTAAGGGGGGGGGGTAAAATAAAATCTGTATCCCTCCCAGGGTGAAAACATTTGCCACACAGACATGAACACTTGTAACATTCTAGGCTGGTAGGGGAGTTTGGGTGATTTTTCCCTCCCAGTCTATAGATAACTCTCTTGGCTCCATCTTTTGTACTTTAGGAAGAGATGAAGGTAGTAATGTGCCAGGACAACCATAACAGATGGTTTAGTGCCATCTTTAAATAAACACTTTTCACTAATTACCTAAATGCATAGGGCCTACTAATTTGGAACAATCCACTCCTGGAACTGGCAAGTAGCAGGCTGTGAAGCAACCAGTAAGGTGTGTGTGTGTGTGTGTGTACAGTACATGTATACGTGTGTCTTTGTCTGTGTGTAAGCAGTGTGTCACACACACCACACACGTTTTTCCCCTCATTAATGTTGAGAGGTAGAGAAGTGTTAAAGGTCGAGGCAGGGACTTGAGGAAAAGGTCAAGCATCATTACTAGACAACTAAATAAACAGACGCTCCCAATCCACTCTGCAGCTGTTCCCTGTCGCACAGTCCCTCTCTGGCTACTTTGATTCGGTCTGATCTTGGTCTCATTCACTCACACACACACACACACACACACACACACATAAACACGTCACATTAGGACTGTCATAAGCTGATCTGATCCCCATCCAGCAATGCTGGCTTCTTTGTTGGTCTACAGAGTCCCGGGGAAGTGGAGAGTGCTGCTGGAGCGTTCTTTACAGCGCATTAATATTAATTGCTGCACTAGCCAGAGCGATAGAGCCCAGACAGCCGTGCCCTGGGCTGCGTGGGAGGTATCCTTCTCCGACAGACAGCCCTTTGTTATTGGTGAAGGCGCGAGGAATGAATGCAGCAGGTACTGTTACGACGTGAAATGATGACCATTTCATCTCAGAATCAATGGTTTATAATCAAGGATGCATCCATTCTGTCTGTAGGAATTTACTGTATGTTTGCGAACAGTTGTTGGTGTGTGTTGGTGTGTGTGTGTGTGTGTGCGTGTGTGTGTATGGAGCTGTTACAACAAAAGAGATGGATTATCAGGCTATTGGCTACATCAGAGACAACATAAACATGGCACGCTTACAATGAAACTTAGCAGACTGGCTCTTATCTACAGACTCTACTGGCACTTGGCTTATCCTGCCTTTCATGTCCTCAAACTGAATTCAATATTCACTGCTGGAACAATGAGAACTAATGAACATGTAGCTTTAATCATGTCCCATCTGTGGAATGGATACCTTTGCTCCACCGTGGTGTGAAATGTAAATCACACAGCCGGTACTCCCGCAACCGGAGACCATCTCAAGCTCTTCAGGAACAGGAGAGGAGACGGCTGCAAGCATCAACACACGACAGATGTATATCTCCGGACTCTCCCCTTTTTTTTTTTTTTCCATGCTCTCTCTTTTTTCATCCCCGTATTGAGGGACAGCATATTTAACACTGTTTTTTTTTTTTGTTGCTGCTCCTTCAGCCAATTTCCCCCCAGACTCATCAATGCCCCATTACCAAGTCAAATCAGGTGATGCTGCAGAGATTTGCTAAAAGCAACACTCCACACACCCCCCCCCCCCACACACACACACACGTGTACTCACACACGCACACACACATAACCCTTAGAGGATTGAATGCAAATAGCCATGAGGTTTTCCACTAGCGGCTCCACAGGACAGTGAGTAGGGCTGGAGGTGAAAAGAGAAGGAGAGAAAATCTATGTTGGATAAACGTTAGTGAGCGCTCTACTGGAGGGAGGGAGGGAGGGAGAGAGAGAGGGGGGAGGTCAGGGAGAGAGAGAGGAAGGGAGGGAGAGAGAGAGAGGGGGGGTTTAGAGAGAGAGAGAGGGAGGGAGAGAGAGAGAGGGAGGGAGAGAGAGGAAGGGAGAGAGAGAGAGAGAGAGAGAAAGAGGTAGTAATGCATCTCCTTGCCACTCCTTTAAACGGCCAGGCAGATTGGGATCTCCTGGGCTCGCTGTTCACACATTATCTTTTCTCATTTCACGTGTCGCAAGCAATTAAAACATGCCTGTCGATTTACCGTACCCAGATCCACCCACCTCCAACCCCCCCCCCCTTGCCCTCTCTCCCTCTCTCCCTCCCCCCGACATCATCTCACCCCCCTCCCTCCCTCGACAACATTCCCAGAGAAGGTCGCGGGCGTTGCTCACTTTCATCGCCTTTATCACGAGACACCAGGAGTGACGGGGTGCACTGACTTCTGAGGTGTGAGTGGCCGCCAGCTCTATAGAGGTAAAAGGAGGAGGAGGAGGAGGAGGAGACAAAGACAGAAGGATGTGTGTCCCTTTCACTTCCCTGGTCGCGGTTGTCGTGGCGGCTGTCTCCCAGCAGCTGCACGGGCAAGACAAAAACCTCTGGGGGTCGAGAGTGAGAGAGAGGGAGCATTGTGCATTGTTTTATTAACTGGAGAGATCATCCCGTCTGCCGTTGATTAGGGGGTAGAAGAGGGAGGAAGAGAAGCTAGCCTAAACGCACAGAGAGAGAGAGAGAGAGAGAGAGAGAGAGAGAAAGAGAGAGAGGAGAGGACAGGGAGAAAGAGAGCACAGAGAAAGGAATTGAGAATTGAGAATAGAGAAGAAGGAAAACGTAGAGAGAGAGAGGGAGAGAGAGAGAGAGAGAGAGAGAGAGAGAGAGAGAGAGAGGGAGAGAGAGAGAGAGAGAGAGAGACCGGTAATGGCCTTTCAGGGCTGGCAGAGGAGTAGGCGATCTGTTCCTGGTGACAAAGCCGTTTGAGCCAGGAGTGGAATTTAAACTCCTGCTGTCAAGAGAATTATCCGGCTTTCATTACACCGCTAGTTCTTAGCGAGAGACACGACGCAACTGCAGTGTGACAGTGAACTAGTCGCCACCTCGGCGCCCCCCTAGTCAGTCCAGTACATGTTTACAGAGACAAGACGGTACAAAATCAGAGGGTTTAGCCCGGAGCCCAAGGCCGACAAAGAAAACAATGAGAATAGACAAGAACCTCGATAGTCCTGATGGATTACACAGGCGGTATCGATACTACACAAACAAAACTCTTGGCCTGAAAATCTACCAGCTCAACCGATTTCATGGTGTCAATACTTAGCTTGCCGTTTCTTTATAAAAAGCGGGCAATGCAAAAACTACAATCCATCTACAGTCGGTTTATCTGGAAGGAGACATCCCCTTCATTAAGGCATTAATGTCCACAAGCCTCCACCATCTATGAGCCTAAAAAAGCCTTTTGATGACTGGAGTGGATAATCTTTAATCACATCGCATGGCAAGCAGCATTGCATACATTTGGGTAGAAGGAGGGGGCTCTGCCTGCTCCATCCCTGTTAGCAGGGCTGAAAGTAGACACTTGTGAGTGTAGGTTAAATAAAAAGTGACAGTGGATTCAAAGCGGCGAGTCGGTTTGCCCTGTTTTCGAGTGCCTAGGAACTTGTCTGAGAGAGTCGCGCACACAAGGGAGCAGGGAGAAGATGGGGGAATACTGAGAACACAGCCTCCACTCCTCCTCCTCTCAAACTCCTATTCTTCACTTTATCCCTCGGGGCGTCTCAAGGCAGAGGCGACAGAGAGCCTCGCAGTGATCCACAGATGGGGAGCAGGCAGAAAGGACAAGATTACAGCTAAATAGTCAGGAGCGATGGCGTGGAACAAGCCGCAGGCTCAGGTCCCCAACACAGGTCAGTTATCGCATAGCCACTCCAAACTAGCAGAACAAAGGCTAAAAGGACCTTCACCTTCTGATCCCGAGTAAAATGTGCTAACATTCAGAAAAACATGACCTGACCTCCTCCGTTAATCCCCACAAATGATTACAGAAAGCTTTTGAATCAGGTGGCGGATGACAGAAACTGCCCAGCCTCTGATTTCAGAAGCAACACTTATGGATAACAAAGAAAGACAACTAAAAAGTGTTGTCAGAAAACAGGCGCTGATCTGGGAAATCAATGAGGAGAGATCAATGCATGGGCTCAGCGGCAGCTCTCTCTCTCTCTCTCTCCTCCCCCCCCCCCCCCCCCCCCCCCCGCCTCCCCAGACGAACACTTTACATAAGCACCGATATCACAGAGGCCATCGCCTACTGCTCACCGATTTACTGTGCAGGACTCCCAGACACCTCCAGGCAACGAAGACTCTCCATCACTGGAACGGTTCCATCCACAACTTCCCACACGGGGAAAGGAAGAGAGGGGGGGACGGAGGACGGAGAAAATACCTCAGGCGGGGAGAGCCAGAGTCAGGGGACGAGTAAGAGAGAGTAGTGCAGAGAGAGAGGGGGGGGGGGAAAGGAGTCTCAGGAAGCAGAGTAGCGTCTTCATTAGAGCCGAGCCTAGCGTGCGCCTATAGCTAGCCGAGCAGTGGAGTCAGCCTCCTCGTCCTCTCGGTTAATTAGTATTTCTGCCGCTTCATTTTGGGGTGAGGAGCGGCAGGCAGGATGTGGAGGCTTGATTGCCTTTTATGTGCCGCGGCGAACGGCTCCGCTGCCTCCAACGCTTTATTAACGAGAGATCCAGGTGATTTACAACGCCGCAGCAAACATCAATTTCAATAATTACACAAAAACCGTTCGCCGGAACACAATGAAGCCAGATTTCTCCCCCCCCCCCCCCAACCATGGTCTCAGAGATCTGTCAGACATGTCCTTTATGATTTGGTTACATAGGCTAGTAACAGAACCGTTGAAAACACACATTTTAGTCTGGTCCCACGTCAAACAGATAACAATGAGGCTTAACCCGGGGGGCAAAGCAAACATGACACGTTTACGTTCCACATGTGTGTCAGAAGGCATCAGTGATTTAGGCTAATTGTTCTGCTGAGCAAATGAAATTCATGCTTGAGCATCATATCATCAATTAGCCTAGTGTTAGACTGTTGAACAGACCAGCTTTAGCTTCTATCTGAATGGCTAACATTAATGAGCCACCCCTGTAATAAAATAGGCCTAATGCTGGGGGTGGGGGAGAAAAAAAACAATAGGCTAATATCCATGTTAAAGGAGTAGTAATGGGGAAATCCTGTTTAGCCCTGTTTTAAGGTTACTTATCATCATATACAATGATTCAGATCAAGAAGTTGACAAAACTAGCACTTTTGAGAAAGTCTGATAATTGCTCTAACACCGTTTTGGTCATACAATGGATGTGGGTGGGCACTGTGAAAAATCATTCAAAAAACATGTTAAACTCTCAATTTCAAAGACAAGAAACTCACTGAGGTGTTAGTTCGCGTTCTGACATATAATTAGCCATAAAGTAAGATTCTAGTTCATTCTGGAAAGGCTTTTTAAAATATTTAGCATATAATTATTTAGTCGCAGCACATACGTGTGTAAACTTCCGCTTGAACTGATTCCGATCTCGCTGCCGTCAAAGTCTAATTTCTCGCGCTCAAATTCATATTCTTCAATATCAGCCATTTTGATAAGCGTTTTCTGAACTGTAGCCTAGGGCTTCCTTGTCTGTGAGCGAAAGAGTAGCGTGAGCAGTGAGCAAACTAGCTAGCCTAGCTAACATAAACAATAACAATAGCTATCGTAAGTAGTTCCGCTTCCTGAATCCCCTCTGCGGATTGATCTACACATCTACAACGGTCGCGTCAATACAAGTCAATGGATTTCATAAAATGATCAATAAAACCCTACAGGATTCATACTTTGCCTGTCAGAACACCAAGGACACCAATTACCCCCTCGGTGAGCTTCTTGTCTTTGAAATCGAGAGTTTAACATGTTTTTGAATGATTTTTCAAGGTGCCCACCCACATCCATTGTATGACCTAAACGGTGGTAGAACAATTATCAGACTTTCTCAAAAATGCTAGTCTTGTCAACTTTTTGATCTGAACCATAGATCATAAGTAACCTTAAAACAGGGCTAAACATGATTTTCCCTTTACTACTCCTTTAAGCCAACCCGAAAAGGATACAACATGGTAATTTGGCTGGTATGGTCACATCTTAGCCATTATTTCAAATAAGCTACTTATTTGACAAACATTAGGCCTAACATTGGTCTGGCACAAAAGGCCAAATTTTCACGGATCAAGAACAAGATAAACACATCAGATCCACCGCTGAAACTGCCTCTTTCATTTAAATAAAATCAATTATTGAATTGACTTGCACTGTATTGCCATTCCGTCTTCTCATCTTGCCCGCTGATGTTTTTTTCATGAGCCAGACCACTGCTGGCAACATTATAGCTACAGCACTTTGCCAAATCCCCCATGGATCACTGCAAACGGTTAGCATAAAACACAATTAGTCCAGCCCATATGGTTGCTAGGTGAGAAAGAAAGATCTGTTCGTGTTCTCTTTAGGTATAACCTGTGTTTTCTTTTATCAAATAAAACTGTTCTCAGGCCTATCTTAATAAATACAGACACATATTACCCTGGTTTTGCTTCAATAGAGTTGTGCATTTCTAAAATGACTCTTGGCAAGTCGGCTACATCGACCAGGCTGGGCCAATCGTCCGATCAATATCCACCTCATGGTGATTAATTGCCGATATTAGATTGTGAAAATTTTAATGTGAGGGGAGAGTTTCTTCCTCATTTAAGGCATCAGCCCCATTGATTGGTTGGAAACACCCCTCTCATTTGACTAGCTAGCTTTATTCATTCTTGGAATGTTTTTTGTTTTTTTTAAGAAAAAAAGTAATGGAGAGGATTGGGCTAGCTAGGGTATTCCATCTGATCTGAGCTGTGTGGAGATATGCAGTGCTTTAGGTGCATTTCCCTCATTTATGGGTTTGTCTGCCCGGCCAACAAGCGTTTTCTTCCCTGAGACACGCAGACACCTTTTACTGAGCAGAAGCGAACAACAACAGCTTGAGGCAACAGATTTATTACAAATTGATCCATTAGATAGCTTTGCTGTGCTTCACAGTTCTCTCTCTCTCTCCTTCCCCCTACCTCCCCCCTCTCCCTGGCTGTCTCTCTCTCCCCTTACCTCCCTTCTCTCCCTCCCTCGCCCTTACCTCCCCTCTCTCCCTCCCTCACTTCTATACCTCCCCTCTCTTCTTCCCTCCCTTCTAGCTCCCCCTCTCCGCCTCCCTCCCTCCCTCCTTCCCCCATCTCTCCCCTCTCTCCCTCCCTCTCCATTGCACTCTCTCTCTCTCCCTTGCTCTGACAGCCATTCCTTCACAGGAGCAGGCGTCAGGCTACACTGGAAGCATAGCAAACGTCAGCCTGATCCACCTTGTTTTCTCCCACGGCCTACCAGAGAAAAAGGCACTGAGAAAGCTAGCTATAGAGGACAAGATGTCCATCCTGGAAAGTTAGTCGGTCTCTGACAAGGGCAAGAGAGGACAGGGAGAGCACCGGCGGGTGCTGGCGACAAGGTCACATTACGAGTGAGAGCTGATAAGAGTGCACAGTGCCACGGGGGTCATTTCCTTATGACCACTATAAAGGTGGTCTCACCAAGCGCGCCCGTGATCTCTATTAAAGCATCAGTCACCGTCCTCCATGAACCTGTGCCACCGCAGGCCCCCGTGCCGTACGCACGCACGCGCACACTCACACTCACACTCACACTCACACTCACACTCACACTCACACTCACACTCACACTCACACTCACACACTCACACTCACACTCACACTCACACTCACACTCACACTCACACTCACACTCACACACTCACACACACACACACACACACTCACACTCACACTCACACTCACACTCACACACACACTCACACGTCACGACTAAAACCGCTGTGTCCCCGTGTCCCAATTGCTTTACAACCGCGTCCAGAACGACGTGAAACGGGGATTTGTGTTTAAATGTGCTTTAACAGGTACGACCGTGCTTTAACGGTACGTTCGTCTGGCCGCCTAAGAATATAATGGGGGGGATATTGGGAGGAAAAGCTAACTAGCTAGGTTACATTTCTCTACCCGTGCAGCTAATGAGAATGTGTGTGAGATCAAGCGTTAAAAAAGGGGAATTGTAGCATTGCCCCGATTGTTTGCAGGACTCCGTGACTGCTACCTGTCCCGTGCATCTTACTTATCGATCCCTCTCTTTATGAAACCAATCAATTAAGTCCACCGCATAATTTAGCTGCTCACACGCGCACATGAGCCCACTCCCTAATAATTACTGATTAGATATTGATTATTATTCACCTTTAATTAAGTGTCAGGAAACAGTCAGAGCAAGTCTTTACACCTTTCTATCATTTTGTGTTTTACAACATGACCATAAGATGAATTGGTGGACCCATTACTGGCTAGTGCAGGGAAAGCAATAGACACTGCTGTGTATCGACACCGATAAGCCAATGGTGACTTCACCTGACCTACATCAATACTTCACTCAAAGGAAGAAAAAAAAAAAGTTGAAGCGCAAATGGCTTGACAGGTGTGTTGTATGTACACACAAAGCATTTAGGCTACTTGAGACATCCTGCTACCAATGGCTACAATGCCCTGGTACTGTAGGCTCTTCAACCGTTCAAATCCTATTGTGCTCTCTTATGTATTCAGTCACCTGCCTACCCACCTCCCGGGATACAGCACCAGAAGAAAGAGAAGAAGTTTTGGCTTCCGTGTACAGCGTGTGTGTGTGTGTGTGTGTGTGTGTGTGTGTGTGTGTGTGTGTGTGGTAAGGGCAGCATCTAAAGATGGCGGAATATTCCAGGAGTGTCTGCGTAAACAACTCCAGGCGGGCAGGCGTGCAGCCGTGGTAGGGAGGTGGCGGGGGTGCGCTCAGTAAAACACTGCTATGCATTGTGTGCATTTCTGCACCACTAGCGCCATGCCGTGTCATTACATGAGGCAATCTCTTACCTAATCAGCGCACACACACACACACACACACACACACACACACACGCGCACACACAACACGCACCGCTCCTCTCCTCTCCTCTCCTCTCCTCAGGGGAGCAGCAGCTGATGAACACCATTTCATTTTCCTCTTTTTACCGAGACGGCGAACGGACATAACGACTAGGGTTTTGTAATACAGTGAGCAACAGACCCGGCCGACTTGATTACCTTTCCTTTAGTTTCACATTACAAATCTTCGCTTAGTCTCTGCGGTGTAGGCTGACATCATTTCAAAACCATCCTTCTGCTCATCTGGAAGCACCGACGGCAATGTGTTCTACAACAGTTCACACACCATCAATCACAGATGACACTGTAATGAAGCAGGAGGCTCAAGACTACAGCTACACACTGCTGGTTCAACAAATAGGTCTGCTATGTGATAAAACTATGCTGACTATTATGCTGAATGTGATTTCCTCACATCTGAAAACAACCGGCGAAGATGCTAGGCTACATTTAACCTAATAATAACAATCTGATTTGCTTACAATCAGTGCCAAAGCAAACCCCCGCCAGGTTATGAAAGCTTGGATGTTATGCCCCTGAGCTTTCTGAGAAAAACAGATCTGATCACATCTCGCACATAAATGCAACTCGCATATGGCGCGACGTTCCTGGGTTAACTCAACAGCAGTTGGAGATACCATCTCTCCCAGCTACACCAGTACACCACTCTGCGCTAGGGTAGGCCAGCCCTGTATGAAACAAATATGAGATATGATGCAGCAGCACGCCTCTCCTTGGATCTCCTGTTATGAGGGGTGAAGGGAAGCTGTCAGGGAACATAAGACGCATCCACCATCTCACCTCAGACAGCAAGAGGATGTGGGGGTGTGGGTGGGGAGAGCTTGTCTCATTTCTGCCAGACTGCCCTGCGTGTGTCAGCCCAATATCTTAAAACAACACATGCAAGGCTCGGCTACAGCCAATTACCCTGCTTTTGGCACACTCAACTGAAAAACATCTTTTGAGAACAATGCGAGAGCTGGCTTGTTGTGTGCGCTGTCAGTAAGTGCTGACAGATTGTTACTTTTAATGAAAATATGGCACTTGAATGCACCATCAAGAGGTCTTTGAACGAACATTCTTCTCTTGTCCAGGGTATTAATTTTCTCTGTAACCTGGGTTTCAAACACACGCGGCAAGGGAAAAAAAAGAATAATCTTTCAGACCAAACTGTCCTCAACAAGTCTAATGCAGTCTTTCATACTGGCTTTAGAGAGCATCTAAGGCACTTACAGACTGAACAAGAGAGACTGCGTCAGATTTCACTGTTAATAAACCTTCACAGAGGACTACTCCCAGTGTTAAGCAGTAGTCTTCTGATGTATGACCCCCTAGTAACAACTACAACTGCTGAGAGTCTTACAGTTCTTCGGGGAAAAACAACAAAGGCTAGGCCAAGGGTACATCCCCTCCCCTCAAACAAAAGACAGTAACCAGGGCTCCAGAATAACATTCTACGCTGGTGGCAGTGCTGCCACTAGCTTCTTCAGTTAGTGGCACTAGGACATAATTTGGTTGCACAAAAACCGGGTAATTGTATTTTTTGGTGTGGTATTTTATAAGAAATCAAAATGTAAAACATAATAAGTTGCAAGAACGGATTTTTAACGCACCAATCAACTAAAATAAAAGCATTCTTTTTACAGTTACTTAAAGCAGTAATAATCGATTTCCTACCACTAGGCAGGAAGTAAATGCCTAAAACATATAATATGTGGGGGTATATAGTATGTATGGGGGTGGAGCAAAGTTACGGCCCTAATTTGACAACACAGGCAGAGATGGGGGGGTAGGGGTAGGTCATTGAAGTAGGAAACTATTAAGATGCTATGGTTCAATGAAACTGAGTTTCATGAAAAGTGATCTGTTAGTTTTTGTGTAATCCTGATCCAAAAAATGAATGGAGGTGAATGGCCGGCCTGGGCGAGTTTGGGCGGCTCGTGGACCCGCCCCATGATTCGGATCTGCTCCAAAATGTTGGACCTTGCTACACCCCTCCACTGCATTCCATGAAAATCGGTCTAGTAGTTTTTGCGTAATCCTGCTAACAAACAAATGAGCAAACAAACAAACAAACAAAAAACAAACAACCACACGCAACTGAAAACATTACCTACTAAACATTACACTGCGCTGTCGCTGGGGCGGAGGTAATAAACAGCTTAAAAATAACAAAAAGATCCCCTGCCCTGTCCCCTTTACAAGAGATCCCGAGAAGCCCCGGGTTCTGCAGATGGCCAACCACCCTATAATTTGGCCTTCTTGCCCTTCGGCCCTAGGTGAACCAGGTGTTCACACTTTCCCTGGCGTGGAAGTCCTCCAAACCAGGCTCCTCAATGCTGACTCTAACACGGTCCTCCCCCAGTCTGTATGGAGAGATGCTCTGACGTCTGATTTGACCCTCTTTTGCTATACTATACCGTGCGAGAGACAGAGAAAGAAATGCAGCCAGTGGGTAGTTCAAAGGAAGATACTAAATAATCAAACAAAATCGGCCAACTGTTTGATCAAAATATGACTTTAGGATTATTATTTTTTGAAATAAATAAATACACCAACAAACATCAAGTGGCAGCATTGCCACCATTTTTTGTCTGTCAGTGGACAGATTTACAGTGGCAAATGTCACCACATTGGTGGCAGTCTGGAGTCCTGGTAAGAATCTTAGAGAGGGAGAAAAAATGCTTCTTTCTAAATGATCCCACCCGTTGGATATTATCTCTCTCACCACAACACAGTGACTCACTCTAGACTTAAATTGAGACTATAACATTAAAGTGTTGGCCAACTATCTTTCATCATAATGTGTGCTGCTGAAGGTAAGAGTTTCTGTGGAGGGGGTGTATCGACTTTAGGTGAAAAACAGCACAAGCTGGCACTCGAGCTCAGCATGAAAACATTGAATTCCCAAATCCTTGGGTATTGACAAACTGGCCAACAAAGAGGTGCCAGAGCAGCACAGCGAACAGGCAGTCACTCACAGACAGGGGATCTTCCCTCGGCTTGTCAGACACTTCAGAGCAGCAGGCGAATGTCTTCCGCTTGCTACACATCAGTCCCTGGCAGCTCTCGTTGCTCAAAACAATCCTTAAGCAATTCCTAACTACCCCCCTGGGTAAACCTCAAGGATTCTCCATTTCAGGGAACCGTAAACACACTCATCAGTTTTCTGATTCTGTCAGATTCTAGCCCTAGATATTTGAGCAATGACGGGTGTATCTTTCCTGAGACCTACTGTGTTGCGTCATCAGACAGGCCTATTTCATTGTTAAGAATGAATGTATTGTAACGGGGTGTTGACCAGGCAGCTGTCTACAGTTAGAACATATGGGGCAGTAGGTAGGTAGCCCAGTGGTTATTGCATCTGACCACTGACTGAAACATCGCTGGTTTAATGCAGGCCAGGCCACTTGACACTCATTTGCCAACCGTTGTGCCCTTGAGCAAGGTGCTTCACCCCAACACTCAAATCATTCTAAGTTGCTTTGAAAAAATTACAAACTGTAACTGTGTACCATGACTACATAGGAAAATGTAGCCTACACAGACTAGAATACAGAGGGAGACCTAACATAAGATAAAACGAGCAAGCATTGTCCTGAATGCAAAAAAAAGATTGATAGAAGACTGATAATAATAAGAATGTACTGTAGCTCAACTCTCTATTGTATAGTTGAACAGTATGGTCCCAGTCCCACCAATCATTATTCAGCAATACAAATGGTGACAGCTCCACTTAGACTAATCGAATAGCAAAGGCTTACTGTATCAGTCGTGTCTGTATTAAATATGAGGGCAATGTCTCCCCCAAAAAGACAAGAATGTATAAAGGATAGACTCAGGGTTGTTACTGAAGAAGTGTAGCCTATGACTTTCCAACACAAGACGTATAGTTATACAGGTGTCTCAGCTTTCACATCAACCTCACACCTGCATACTTTCTCCCTCCTCCTAGCACAAGACAAACAGCCACAACAAAGCATGATGATGATAGGGATGCTGCTGCTAATTATGAACTGTGACATGATGATAGCTAGTCAGCTAGTTAGCTAACATATTTGGGGCTGAACATAAAACAATGCCTGACAGCTAGTAATAGGTTGTGTAAGGCAATCGCGTAAAATATTCATTTGATAAGTAGAAACAATGGATCATGTGTGAAGGGCTAAATCAAATAGCTGGACAAAAACAAAGTGTCCCCTTCGGAGTTAGCTGAATACTAGCTAGCAGGTTAGGCTAGCTGACGTTGTCTAGGGAGTTAGCTGGCTGTTAAGCTAAGCTAGACAAAACTAGCTGAGCCAATGTTAGCCAGCTAGTGCTAGATGTTTATGGTTATGATTTCAAGCAAGCCAGCCAGACAGGTACACGCTCACTGTTAAAATACTAGCTAATGAAATACCTGTCTAGCTTCAAGTTCAAAAGTTGGGTTGCTAGCTAGTTAAAAAAGGATATAGCTATATCTAGCTAACGTAAGCTAACCTCTAGCCAGCTAAACCAGCCACTAGCATCCCCAGCAGCTAGCTGCCACTGCTAACTAGCTAGCACAACATAGCAAGCTAGCCTCCCGCCCCTGTGCTTACTGTCCTTGCTACCTAGCTAGTGCTAACGACGTTAGCCAATTCCTTGTCATCACTACCAACAAAGTGACACATCAAGCGAGCTGGCTACCGTTAGCTGCCTAATTCAAAAGACTAGATAACGGTGTTAGCAAGCTAATGATCAACATCCGCTATATTTTATTCGTCAACATCTTTAGTTAGCTGCCTAGTTACATGATGGACACCAAAGTTATAACGTAGCTAGCATAGCTAGCTTGCAACACTTACCTTGAAGGGCTTGTTCTACAACATCTGTGATTTGTTTGAGATATGAGGACTGCAACAACAAACAATAGCACACACAGGCAGGCAGCAAGCCAGGCACCGTTACCACGGGGGGGAGTAACCAGCTGCACGCCACTTTAGGTCTTTTTTGTGTGAAATTCGCAACTGACCACGTTTGATAATGCTGTCATAAATGATGGAGCACTCAGAAAAGAGGGACTAATCGGTGTCAGGATATTTTCTCTTCAATTATAAAGAGGCAGACAAGTGAGAGGAACTCAGCGTGACAGCTCTCTCCTTCTTCTTCATATTTGAGGGTGCACTTTCTCTTTGTACTGGTAAACTACTGTCACCTACCGTGCGAAAGATGAACATCCTATCAGCGGTACAACGGCTGCCTATGCTGTCCTCAATCCTCCAACAGCCTTGTGTCTACCGCCTCCCAGTGGGCCAGTAGTGCGCACTCGAGTAGGCTACCCAGAAAATGTGTTTAGTTGTCCACACAGAAATATGATAACCTCTCTGTGATAACAACCTTTCTCGATGATAACAACCTCTTTCTAAATGCTATTAAAGCAAAATAAATCATTTGTTGACTTCAGTAAGATCAGAGAAAATCACACTCCCATTTCCATCAATGGGACATCTGTTGACATTGCTGATAGTTTTAGATTTCTTGCTCAGACACCCTCACAACATCAAGTGCATCCTCAAGAAAGCACAGCAGAGATTGTTGCCTACTTTCTGAGGCGTCTCAAAAGTTTTGGTATGAGCACCAGAGCTCTTGTGAACTTTTATCGCTGTACCATTGAGCGTTCTTACGTTCTGCAGTGTGGTTTGGAAATATGACTGCTCAGGACTGTAGACTAAGGACTGTAAGGACAGTAGCAAAAATCATTGTTACTGGAGCATTCTATCACACAACTCCCATCTCAGTAACAGTTTCTTCCCACAGGCAGTCAGGCTGCTGAACAGCTAATGCAATCATATGCACTGCACATTGTTGTATGCATATGCACTTTCTTGGCTGTAATACACATCGTTGGTGTTGGGTTGGGAGTGTCCTCTGTTAAGGCAGAGAGAGCACAATAATTTCATTGTATTTCTAATAGCCTACTGACAACCAGCTCAGTGGCCTTGTGGTTAGTGTCCACCCTGAGATTGGGAGGTTGGGGGTTTGATCCCTGGCTGAATCATACCAAAGACTACAAAAAATGGTACCCAATGACTCCCTGCTTGGCACTCAGCATCAAGGGGATGGATTGTGGGTAAGTCTCTGTGACATACTAGCATCATGTCCAGAGGGTGTACTTGTACATCAAGCTGCTGCATGCTAAGAAATCAGATGGGCTCCTGCCCTATGGGCCACTACCACTACAACCATTGATTCTCAAGGCTACTTACTGACAATACAGTTGAACATGACATTTGGCAGGCATTGCTTTTGTTGTTTTTGTAAAGGATCTGCAAGCTGTATTCTGATTCAGATTATGGATTTGCATGCTTCTTTTAAATACTGAATTAGAGAGTTAAGTGACTTTTTACTTCAAGTGTTGTACATGCCCCTTTTGGTAATGAAGTAGGCTACCTAAAGGCAATATAATTTTTTTTAACCCAAAGACACAAATGTCTCTCTTCATATCTGAAATAAAGCTATAATGACAAAACTGGTGTCAAGGTGTAGATTTTAGGGTTCAAGGCCAATAAATTGGCCCATGCTACACCCCTTGGCAGAGTTTCATGAAAATCGGTCTTGTAGTTTTTGCATAATCCTGCTAACAAACAAACAAACGCCACGCCACCAAGAACATTACCTTTCGCCCTGCGCTGTCGCTGGGGTGGAGGTAATACAAATAAAGAGTAATTGTGCAGCACAGCTACCACCAGGTGGCGTATGTCAAAGTCAAGTCAGTTTTATTCGTCACATATGTACTACATCATACAGGTACGTAGTGAAATGTTCTGGCAACCATTTAGCGCTTGCCAAAACCTCCATCTTGGCAGTTACCAGCACAGCAAAAGCATGCCCATCAAAGCAGCCCTGGATCCTTTTACCTAGGCAGCCTGAAATGGTGTCCCTCCGTCCAGCTCATGTTACTGCTGCCTCTCAGTGGCACTCATATTACATCACACACCTCAAGTGGGGGCTTGTATCTTGCAGTTGACTCACTCTAGTTCTCTCTGTGCTCCTTTCCATCATTGCACTTAATTCAGAAAAATTAAGTGTATTGTTGGTGTATTGTTGTATCTATGGTGAGATGTCACTACACTATCATGTCATCAGTAAAGATAATTTGATAGGAAAAATAATAAAAAATAGCACAGACTCGTTTGTGTCCATTTCAATGGAGATTGTTTATTTCGTATTCTGCCAACGCTTACAGGAACACTAGAACTTGTGACACAGAAGCGACACATTACACATATGGTACTCTTGTCACTGCTCAATGCAGCCCAGTGCTAAACTTACAGTAGCTCTCCACTAAAAACACTCAGGTGACGAGAATCACTATAACTCACAAGCGCAAAAAGATCTCTCACACGATACAGGGACGCAAACGAGGACTAATCCTATTTGGGTAGCCAAAGCATATTAGAGGAGGGGTGGTGTACTGTGATGCACGAGGAGATATAGGTTTCCGTGCCTAGCCCCAGACCTGAACCTTGGCTTTCACCACTGTTCCTTCTTCCCTCCTGACAGGACAAGCGACCTAGCATGGCTTATGTGTGGGGAGATGAAAACACAAAGGCCCAAGGTCTAATGAACACTTCAGATTGGGTGCCTGAAGTTCTGGCCGGCGAAGCGGGCCTTGTCACCGAGCTCCTCCTCAATCCTGGGGAGGGGGAGTGAAGGATATTTAGCTTGGGCTGATCTTCAACAGTTCAAAACAAAATACTGAAGATGCTTAACCCTGAAGAATATACTTGAAGGCTTAGAAGTAGGCTCACCTGAGCAACTGGTTGTATTTGGCCAGACGCTCAGATCGGCAAGGGGCACCGGTCTTAATCTGTAGGGGGAAATAACATGCATACATAATGTCAGCATCTCTGCAGCTAGGTAGGTGGGTAATACTAGTACTAGGTACAGTTTCGGTACACGCATATAATTCGGGTGTGCTTTTATGTTACAGACTAGTAACATTACAGTTAGTTACTAGCCTCTTGTCCTCAGTGTCAGACTACATCCGTAGTAGTCTCTCTCCAGACTCAAATATTACGTTGAATCGCTGTGCTCCGCATACTTCATAATAGAGTCTGTGCCACTTTGCCGCCCAAGGTGGTGTTCTGCAGCATGCAGTAACGTAGCTAGTGTAGCTTACGTGGTGCATCAGTGAAAGAGCGTTGAGACTACATCCGTAGTACTATAAATCGTCTGAAAGAGTTTACCTGTCCAGTGCAGAGACCGACCACCAGGTCAGCGATGAAGGTGTCCTCTGTCTCTCCAGAGCGATGGCTGACCATCACTCCCCAGCCATTAGACTGGGCCATCTTGCACCTAAAATACATTAATAACAATTACATAAATGAATGCTTATCCCACAGAATATGAATTCAGTTCATCATATTATGTATAGGGCCAAAATGGCCACCGGAGGACACTCACGCCTGCAGGGACTCTGTGACGGTGCCGATCTGGTTGACCTTCAGCAGCAGGCAGTTGCAGGCCTTATCGGCCACACCCTTGGCAATACGCTTGGGGTTGGTCACCGTCAGGTCGTCGCCCACCACCTGGATGCTGGTGCTGGCTGTGAAGTTGGACCACGCCTCCCAATCATCCTGGTCAAAGGGGTCCTCAATGGAGACCACTGGAAGGGGAAAAAAAATGAATGGGGGTAAAAACACAATGATGATGAAATCATGTTGATTCATGAGTATTAAGTGTGATGAGTGGGAAGCATGGGTGTGGGTTAGCATGGATTAGCAGGGCTCAAATGAAAGCCAGGTTCATGCTATGCCTTTATTAGCCTCAGTGTTAAACTGAATTTTCAATGGCACATGCACAAACAGATAAAGAGTATTTACGTTTAATGTATTTGCACTGTTTGATAAATGCATCCTTATTCAGTATTGTTTGAGGACATTGTAATTCAGCAGCATAGTGGGCATGTTATAGTTTGTAACAAACAGGCGTTAATAATTACAGGTAAATAACTAGGTACCTGCCCGCACATCAGCTCCCAAAGCCTCTAATAAACACTCCTGCGTTTACGTTAGAATGGACCCACACACACAGATAAGAGATCCTCATGGTATCGTAGGGATATCACCAGTCAGTCTAAGAGGAAAATGGTCTTAGGCTGTAATGAAGATGACTGAACTTGGAAACAGACCTGGGTAATCCTTGACAAAGCTCTTGTAGAGGTCAGCCAGCTGGTCAGGAGTGATGTAACGGCTGGGATCATCGGGGGACTTGAAGTCCAGGTCGTACTTGCCGCCCTTGTAGAACTCAGAGGCCGCCACGTCCATGCCGATGACGATTTTGTCAGTGTAGCCGGCTTTGCCGATGGCGTTCTTCAGCAGTTCCAGAGCTGGACAGGATATTAGATGACAGTGATTGAAGAAGAACATTTCCTTATTTCTATTGGCATGTAGATCAGTGTTAGATTAGTCATTTTAATAGTTGTGCTTATCTTTAAATCTAGTCATTTTAATGAGACATTATGAATGCAAAAGAGGAATACGTCAAAATAACTGCTGCATTTGATCACAAATGACCCCAGGAGTATAACAAATCTGTGATGTGTTAAAATGGAGGAGTTCAGGACCATGTAAAGACTACTTGTAATGTAGTAAGAGGCAGAGTGCTGTAAGCTTCTGTATATTTAATATATCATCACTGTAACTTCTGTCCCACTGGGGCATTTGCCATATCAGCACCTTGACCTGCAACCGAGCCAGCAGTGGCACTGCAGTATCCAGTACTGGGTTGAGGCCTTAATTTGGAAACCATCTGTCGGCCCATTAGTGACATTCCTGGCCTGAGAACTCCCCCAATTGGCGCATGAGGGCACAGTAGGTGAGCAGGGGTAGGGTGGGATTGGGGAGTGCTGGGATAAAGCACTGAGGGGGTCTAAGAATGTAAACCTCAGTAGACATTCCTTTTCGGCTAGCTGACGCACATACAGTACTTATTGAGCACTTATGTGAGTGCATGTACACTTGTAACTATGTAACTTTAAGCAGACCCGATGTATTAAAAGCATTGCTTCATTGAATAACTGAAGAAATAGTACCATTAACGTACTAATACTGGATATGCCCTCCCTTCCTCAATTCTGTTGGACTGATGCCATACTGTTTTTATATTGCTTAACCTGGTGGTTTCTTCTTTCGATTCTGCTCACCTTCCTTATTCTCCAGGATGTTGGGGGCGAAGCCGCCCTCGTCTCCAACATTGGTGGCGTCCTGGCCGTACTTCTCCTTGATGACGTTCTTCAGGTTGTGGTAGACCTCGGCGCCGATTTGCATGGCCTCCTTGAAGGTGCTGGCGCCCACGGGCAGGATCATGAACTCCTGCATGGCCAGCTTGTTGCCGGCGTGTGAGCCGCCATTGATGACGTTGAAGGCCTTCGGGGTTGGGTGGGTGGAAACGAGTATGAGCTACAACCGGAGAGATCGGTGTGTAAAGACGAGGAGAACTCAGTGGCGTGTGACGGCGGTCTTACCGGGACAGGAAGGATGACTTCGGGGTTTCCGGCGAGGTCAGCGATGTGGCGGTAGAGGGGGACACCCTTCTCTGCAGCACCGGCCTTGCACACAGCCAGGGAGACCCCCAGGATAGCATTAGCACCAAACTTAGCTGTGGGGAGATTACACAAAATAAATTAACATATAGGCGCATTGATATTTCTCTTAATGCGTGAATTTACTAAAAATAACATTTTTGTCCATTTGTCATTTTAACTGTCCATTTGGACAAGGACCACAAAATAGGAATTTAATTTGCCATCTTTGCATCGAAGCACTGTGATTTTAATCATGTCAACTACTGAACCCCAACCAAAGAGGAAGCTTACACTTGTTCTCTGTGCCGTCCATATCCAGCATCAGCTTGTCGACCTTCTCCTGCTCGAGAACGTTCACATTCTGTAGAGGACACACATCGACATTCATTAGACGTCAGAGCTAAGACAACAAACCCAGCAAAGGATTAGTTCAAATCAGTTAGTTCAAACCACCAGGATCCAATAGTATTAAAAGTACACACAATATTAGGTTGACAGTAGGTCTGCCACTGCTATAAAGGAACACTCGTGTATTGTGCATTCATCACCTGCTATTAAATTTCAGATATCTGGCAAACCTGATGTGACATACAGGTCAACTAAAGTGCCTTACCCTTTAATTAAATTGTGGTGTACAGATATGGTCTACTTACATGACAAAGTCAGATCACTAGGCTAGGCCAAACAGATTTTTGAGAACTTAACACTAGCACACATTATCATGTTAGTCAAACAATAATTGTTCCTACCTGTCTAACCAGTGCAGGTGCAATAGTTTTATTGATATGCTCAACAGCTTTTGAGACACCTGCAAGGGACAAGCAGACCATCACTGACCCAGAGAGAAAAAACACCATGCAGCGCAGGCACAACAGACGATCACAGAGCAAACCCACGGCCACGCGGCAGTAACGAGCTGCACCAGCTAATGTGCCTGCGGTAGGTTCCACGTTAATGAGCGTTGGGGAGAACTGTGATCGTCTGCAAATGCCTACACAGGTTAGTTGTCAAAAGCAAAACTCCACTCTTCGTGCGGTTGTAGACTAGAGAACACCCCTATGTTATCTTGTCTCATGCCCGTTAGTCCACACTGTCATGTACCTGGTTACACAAAGCTGGGGCCAAGAATTCATTTATATATTTAACGGCTCTTTTCACCCCTGACAGAGGAGGAGGAGGAGAGAGATACGAGAGGTCAGAGAGGAGGAAAGGATGGATGATAAAGGAATAGAATTGAAAAACGTACAGGGAGTTGTGAGCATGAAATCCTAATCCTAACATTGCAAGACTTTGAGTGCTACTAGTGCCCTCTTTATGGTTGCTGGAGACCATTCCGGTCAACGAGTCGTACCTTTGCCCATGTAGCGTGTCTTGTCATTGTCACGGAGCTCCAGAGCCTCGTAGATACCAGTGGAGGCACCGCTGGGAACTGCGGCTCTGAACAGACCTGCAGGCAGGCAGACAGACAGGAACAGAGCACTTAACGCGCCTCCATCTTCTGACGTAGTGTACAGGATGCTGATTGTTGCTTCGTCATACTTATACAACAATAGGTTTTTGATTCTTTATAATGGTCGTCTCTGCTTTTATTTATCTTTAAATCTAGCCAAGATGGTAGGAATAATAGGAAAAAGAAAAAAGTACAGAATGTGCTTTTATATCAGAGCTCCATGGCTGCTCTGTATTCGAGCAGCAACAGAGTGAAAGCCACAGAACGTCATCCAATCAGAGAGCGGTATCCCCACAGACATCTTTTTTTCTCCTTGTGAAAGAGAAGGTCGCACACGCTGTGATGCACTGCCATGATGTAACCGGCAGAAGGAGAGAATCCGTTGACTGAACATGTGCAGCAGATGAGAGGATGCGATGCCACACCCACACCAAAATCAGCCATCATGGATTCAACCATGCGAAGAAAACTCGACATGTGCATATTTCTATTCTGACTGCTCGTAGGACTGGAAGCCACGGTCAAACCAATGATGAGGCCTGCTTTGTTTAAGGATTTAAGGCTTAACCTTAGAAACATGGCCTTGGGTCCAGGCTTACCAAATCATCTGCATCAAGAAATCAGCTACGTGCTATGGGATGCGTGGAATACTCCAATAAAATAAACTTGACTCAATCTGAAGACTTAGTGGAATGTAACAACAATACAAGTCTGCATTTGATGATTATACAGAAATATCTCTGAAGTAGTTTTTCTGTGACTGCAACAAAAGAATTTCCTTTCGGGGATAAATAAAGTTGATATCTATCTCTCTATCGGCAATGAAAATACCTCAGTCTGTAAACCTAAATACTGTACAATGTGGAATACTTAGGTTAGATATCCTTCGGGGGGCCTGGCTGACATGACGGTCACTCTGGTCCCCAGGATTAAGCCTACGACTGAAATAGGTCATCGTATGAAAGAGCCGTTCGTGTTCAGCTAGAGGCCAGCCCAGTTATGTAACACGAGACGGGATCTCAGTGACATCCCACTGCCAGCTCCATTTTATACTGCAGCAAACAATGCCAAAACAGACTTGGATGGCAGACAAGGGTTAGGTTATTTACAGTAGCCTTGAGCGCCTAGCAGTGACACCTCTCGCAGAGAAAAGTGGACGAGGTGAAGAAATAGGCGAGTTAGTATTCTGCTTTTCTGGGCTGAGCTCAAGGCTGCTTTCCCCTTCCTTCTTCTCTCGTTATTCCGTGGGCTGTGGGCCTTGTTAACATTCTGGACAGCCTGTTGAGTTGATCTATGCGGCTTTGTTTCAGACCATGGAGCAGAAGGACACACAGGACCAGGTCAACAAAACCATGACCATGACTGTTGCTGAGCTACTAGTTTGATTGAAACCCAGTACATCTGCAGCATTGCATTTACATGTCATCAGGTTACAAACTGGGCAGGGAAGGGTTGGCCTGTTCCTGCATGCCTGTGATAGTGCTGCCTATATTGTACAGAGGAGCAGAGTATTGTTTAGGCATTTCCAGGGCTTCTGCATGTACAGTATCATTGCATCAGTCATTAATTCACCCCCCATCTTAATGTATGTTCTGTCTGTGTTCCCCAGTAGGAACCAGCACAGCAACAGAATGCTGACTAAAAGAAGGGTGCCATTACAGGCGCTATTTTCACTCATCCCTCCATCCGATATGCCCCTCCCCTGTTACAAGTGGATGGCAGCAGACAGGCCTGGCCATGCTTAGGAATGAATACAACTGATTTATGTGTGATGGCTTGACAACAATAATGAGTTACTCAGAGCACAAGTTAGCATATATCATCAGTATACAGTAGAATCAACAATTTAGTTTTATTGGGGGAAAAAGTTTTCATTCTACCCTTACTGTGAAGTGACTTCTGTTCTCCCTTTCATTCATAGTTTAATTCATTAACTGTGACGGTGATTTCGAAGAGATATCTGATTCTGTTCACCACAGGTAATGAGGGACTGCTTCACCATATATGCTAATCTGCCATTGAAAAGATGGTAATATAGCGAAGGATATTGCCTGTGAAAAGATGGCCCTGCTTCATCGCATCCATACCTTTCTTGGTGTACAGGTCGACCTCCACGGTGGGGTTGCCGCGGGAATCAAAAATCTCACGGGCGTGGATCTTCAGGATAGACATGATGGTGGATCTGCAGAGGACAGCAGTACGGAAACAACAGTTGCAGACCTCAGAGTAGCATTGAGAGAACACAGTGAGCCCGGCTGGCAGGCGACATCCCATGACGTCACTGTCACCAAAGCCAGGGCAGTGAGTCGGCAAAATTTCAGACAGCAATGGGGCTGTGCTTCAATGGGGTTGAAACACAGAATAACTACACACGGCCCTGCAATGTGAATACCATACACAGTAGGTGCACAGTGGTTGTACAAGGTTAATAGAGTAAGGATGGCATTGGGGCAGTGTGAGGTGTGGCTCTTGCAGCATAGATGGAGACCTACGGTCTACTGTCACATTATCACTATGCCGGACAAACAATTGCACTACATGCAGTCACACTTCAGTCACGACATGGGCTATGCCCAGGCTAAACAAACAGCACACAAGTGTTTGGATCGGGTTTGACCGTAGTTTGACGGTGAAGACCAGGGCATTTGGTTGCTCTAACCTAAAGAAGCCTGCTACAGTACCAATTCCCTACCGGGGATAGGGGATAGTGGAGTAGCCGAAATGGGAATGAATGGGAATGGATGCCCCCTGCCCCCATCTATGTTTACCAGGACAGGGTACAGTGCAGTATGTAAAATGGGATTTTCATTCATAAATGTTTTATCAGATTGTCCCTGTACTGCTGGTCTATCAACTTTTACATGCATGACTGAACTCGGATTTCAAGCCCAGACACCAGAGCCAGACACTAAACTGCTTCAGCTCCCGCTGGACCAATGGAAAATCCTATGGCCTTAAATGTCCGTGTGGAAACTTGCCACAGGCTAAAGAGCAGAGCGGCCCGTACACCGTAATAGCATTCAAAACACTGCGAGTTCTCTTTGCTGTGGTTCCAAGCAAGTGTGTTCCAAGCAAGTGTCAAACTAGCCAGCAATAATTTGACATAAAAAATAATTATAATATGGGTGTACAAATGAAAAACAAAGTATTTATTGAGTAGCCAAATATATACAATAAAATGGCTTCCACAAATAAATAAATAAAAACATTTTATGTTGAATTAATCTAAGCAAATCAAAGAACTGTCCACAAGAACACTGTTTATAGGCTATCCATTTAATTATCTTTGAATGTAGTCCATGTTCACCATATACACCCCAGAAAGAAACAACGGAAATTGCAATAGCTTGCTACATTGTAGCATTCTGAACACACACCCCCTTCCTCCTGGCCAGCAACTGGTTGCACTTCATACCGACGAATTGGGCTACTGGGGAGCAGTGAATAGCACATTATTCGATTGTCCTAATTGAACGTTTACCGGTATTCCTATGGTGGTGAGGGAACTGTTTTTGGCTGGCCTGCAACTTGACGCCCTCTCCAACAGGATGCACTGCAGTTCTAAATGGAGTGACAGCTCGCCAGCTGACGATCGCGTGTAAAAATAGACTAGCCTGAAAGCCACCACGATCATGTCATCAATTACATTCCCCAAAAATATAAGCTTGAAAACGAAAACTTATCAGGATAATAGTTGGTGAGCGCTTGGTTTTCAATGTCAAAGGATGGCGAGGACATGACGTACAATTTCACTTAGACATCCACTAAAGATAAGAACGTTCACAGCGTTCGAAGTAGAAGTTATAACAGATGCTATGATATACAACCATACCGCAAAATAAGCAAAGATGTGGATAGTTTATGATGTCTTACCTTAGCTGGCCTGTGTGCAAGGGCAGCGCTCTCTATCGTGCAGGCAAGCAGAGAAGGCGCTCGTGAGAGTCGGGGCTGCTGATAAATGGACAGAATCAGGAAGGAAGGTTTTCCTCGCAATGTGATTGGTTAGTGGAAACTCACGAGGTGCTGTAGGAGTGCGAGCGAGGAAGACTGCACGTTCACCATCACCAATGTCTGTGGATGGGATGTAGTCATCCCTACTCGGCATCGTCTGTAACTGTAAAGATTATGTCTTAAAAGTATATACTATTGTATATAGACTTATGATAGTTGGAATTCAAAGTATTAAATGATTCCTTGTGCAATATGCAGTGAATGGGCGAGCATGACGCATTGATGCGGAAAGTGACGCATCTAAGTGTACGTGCAGAAAATCAGATAGCATCCTGGTGATTCAATTCAACTCACGTGGCCGTGGAACCGGTAGACGTTTGAACTCAAGGCAGGCAGTGTTGCGACTTTGTCACTATATCGGGCGACTTTCCAGACCCCCTTGGCGACTTAATTAGTCAAAAGCGACCAGCGACAAATCTAGCGAGTTTTTCTGGTCATTGGGGGAATTATTGTGTTGTCAAAGCTCTGCAAAAGCTTCCAACATATCCCGTTCCACGGTTCACGTTACAACCGAGATCCAAGTACAGCGAGGGTTGCAGTCTCCTCCTCACCACTTCACCCACCCTCAAAAGTGCTCGTAAATAAATATCATGCGTATCACGCTATGAATCGAGATATGTCAACCTTCTGACCTTCAGCCTAAATCGGCTGATTCATGTTGTGTCGGGTGACCTCCATGGTGACCACTCACACAGCACTCATCCGGCCAGTCTGATTACTGTAGATAGCAGCCCCGCAGTCCCCAGACAGCTGCAGCAGCCAGGGAAGTGAGCAGACACCGTGGCCTCTCTGAGCCAGAGCTGCTTTTCTAATCATATTGCCTCTTTCAGAAATGCATATTATGTAAATTAGTTGATTTGTGATGTCATCTCGCTACTTTTTGGAGAGCCAACAGCTACTGCCCTTACAAAGGAGTTGGCAACACTGAAGACAGGACCTGTCCGAGGTTAGGCTACTGAATTCTTCGAGATATAAAAAGGCAACTGAAGTCGTCGTGGTGCATAAATGTACCCTAAGATAATTCAATCTCTTTAGCACAACTAACTCAACTGGCCAGTATATGATAAAACTGCCAGGCCCATCCATTAGGTGCACATCCCATGGTTGAGTGAGTAGCCCTAGAGCCTATGGTGCTTCAAATTTGCTTCACCATTCATTTTAGGGGCACATTTCTTCGTGACTCACAGTGATGAAAACAAATTTATTTAACATTTGATTAAAAAATACAACAACAACAAATGAATGAATTATTTTACAGCAGTCAGACAAGGTGGGGTCCTAGGGATTCTCTTCAAGTTTAAATTCCTCTATTAGGCTAGTTTTAAAGCGTTCTTCTTCAATTTCAGAGAAAATAAATAATGACACAGCTCCTTGTGAAATATGTAGAAATTCAGTTGAGTTGATTCAGGAACCTATTCTTATGTATCGCTCATAAACATGCCAAACCCCACATTTATTTTGCTAATTCACATGAATTATTAAGGAAATAAACCATCGGCCACAGGTTGGAGCAGTATCATTTTGAGACTAGTAAGCCTCGACTTAAACAGGTCCAATGGCGCCATCTGCTGTCGCTTTTGAAAAGTGCAGTGCAAATCCGGAGAGCAACCATGTTACAACGACTAAAATCAGTTACAACCACATTAGTGCTTTACTTTGTTTTCTGGCTTTATGTTACACATCATCGCACAATTAATAGAAAAACATTTACTTAGGCTATTTAAAAGGATTTTAATTGCCGTGTGTGTAAAAGAGAGAGGGAGAGAGAACTTTTCTGAGATCTGTTTTGAATGCAGCCTAATTATAACATTTCAGACCTGTGCCCGCATAGCATCAGTGAACTGAACTATGTCCTGTACTCAAAGAGCTAAACGCATCCAACTCTGTCACATCTTGGGAAGAGAGTCACCCCTAGTGAAATAGGATAGGTTTTAGTGTTGTGTTCCAAAGTCAAATGGATACTGACTGACCTGACTAAGGGACTCGAACACTATCACCCTATAACCTACTGCAAGGCAAGTAGACCTTTTTTCAACCTAATTATTTGGACACATCTTTAGTGAGTATGTTAAACAATTGTTGTAGTGCAAGCCGAGATACTAAGCATGCACATTCGTTGGAGCCAAAGGGAAAATTCACTCACCCCAGAAGCCCTACAACTTGGCCTTCACGGCATTTCCTCGTATCCATAACCATTCGCTATAATGAACAAATGCTAATAATTGGAATTTGGGAATTTTTTTCTTAAGAGGGGAGTGTCTTGATTTGTTAGTGGTGGTGATGCGTCCTGTTATGTAATTTTACAGAAAGGTAAAATGCACTGCTGATGGCCATTCAGAGCATTCATACAAATTACCACTAGGTGGCGACAAAGCTCCATGCTTTCATATATTTATATCGGGGAACAGTTTACAGAAACAGTTTACTCGTTCACTCACCCTCTATTCCCCATGTAGAGTTTGTCATAATAGTGAACTATAGGGAACGATTAAACGGTTTTCGGACACTACACTGAACGTCATTGTGTCGGATATTCGTGGACTCAAGCAAACAGACGCGCACATAGGCTATCATGTAAACAAACCGAGCACTGGCAGCAGGTTTAAATATCAGGTAGTAATCTATTTCCAATTAAATCCCAAATTGTTGACATTCTAATGATGTGCAGGTGTGCTTTTGTCAACTACGGTGCTGTGCTAATATCAAGCTGTACAGTTGCACAATAAGACCGTGATTGCCAGTTAGCTTCCATAACATTAACGGTGGCTAAAGCAGTTAGCTAACGTTACAAAGACGATTCCTGTAGCTAATTTGATGCTGTTGGTTCAACTTCTGTTTCTCAGGCATAAACGGAGCATATGCAGCAATATAGCTACAGGAATCATCTTAACGTTAGCTAACTGCTTTAGCCAGCGATCATCTGTTTACACCTTTGCATTAAACACACTCCACATTCTAGAGCAACTTTAGAGTAGATGTTGGGTAGGGGTGTTAACACACCACATTTATAACAGTCCTAGGTATGTAGCCTAACCCCCCTCTTTATACACGTTCTATAAACTATTATGATATAATATTCAAATTCTCGGAATGGTGAGAATGAGTGTAGGGGTTTGTGTCCTGATGTAAACTGTATTCTCTCTTCAGGTGCCACAACTCCCATAACAATAGAGAGGTGGTGATTTACGAGCACTGAAGAAATGCGCTTCCTGTTTCCTGTAGCATTGTCTGTTCTGTATTCTTTTTATAAACCCACAAAAGAAAAACTAATCTTCAACATCACTTTCCGAGGGCAGTCTCCATGAAGGTAACATTGTTTGTGAATATTGTGAAATATTTAAATGGAATGTTGATGTTAAAAACATTCACGTCTAAACATATTGTAGACAAGAGAACATGTTGCTTATAAATGTTACAAATAATGCACAAATAAGTTGTAATGTGTATCGCTATCTTTCTCTGAAACATCAAGCTGATCACACGAAGTAGGAATGTAAATAAGGGTTTGTCTGTTTTTTTCTTTCAAGTGTGCGGTCTGCATTGTAAGACAAAACGACACTACCATTGTTTATTTTGTGCTTCAACGATATTGCGACATGACAACTTTGTAAGGTGTGCAAGCCACCCATGACTGCCAGGATGTTCTCCAACATTCCTGATGTCCCACCCTTGACTGCCAGGATGTTCTCCCTCATTTCTGATGTGCCACCCTTCACTGCCAGGATGTTCTCCAACGTTCCTGATGTCCCACCCTTGACTACCTGGACGTTCTCCCTCATTTCTGATGTGCCACCCTTCACTGCCAGGATGTTCTCCAAGGTTCCTGATGTCCCACCCTTGACTGCCAGGACGTTCTCCAACGTTCCTGATGTCCCACCCTTGACTACCTGGACGTTCTCCCTAATTTCTGATGTGCCACCCTTCACTGCCAGGATGTTCTCCAAGGTTCCTGATGTCCCACCCTTGACTGCCAGGACGTTCTCCAACGTTCCTGATGTCCCAGCCTTGACTGCCAGGACATCCACCATAGCTGAAGTAATCTTAACGTCTGGCGGGTTGATTTACTGACTTTGCACCCTTGCTATGCTGACCACAGTGTCCTCCCCAATGTTCTGTAAAGGTTAGGGATGTTCGTCACCTTTAAAGAACTTAGGACATGTTGCACAAGGTCCCCAGAACGTCCCATCCTATGTATCTGTGTTGAGCACTGAGCTTTATCTGTAGCCCAACATAATTTTAAACTCAGAAGAGGAAAAAAAAAAAAGGCAAACTGCTGAACAGTTGAGTGTCTTCTAATAACATTTGTCAAACTAGAAATGGTGCTCAGAGAGCAAAGACCTCCGGCCCTGAATGCATTTGTGTCTCTGTGCACGCCAGAATCTAACCTGGCCCATAATACACCCCTGCTGACAGATGTACAGATGGAGGTACACACGCCGCCAAACATTACCCCTCGCCTTGTGCTATCGCTGGGGCAGAGGTAATTTGGCCATTCATTTATTTTGTTTCAATAGGTTTCCATCAGCTCCCCTGGTGATGTTTTAGATACGTTTACATGAGAAAAAGCAGGTTGTTTTAACCAGGGTGGAACCAACAAATCAACTGACTTTTCTTGAAGAGACGGTGTTCTGTTGTATCATGTCCCTATTCTGTATGTTTTATTATTGTAATCAGGGCGGCATTGAAAAAGAGGGCTTTCTCTCAGTTGTCTTCCCTGTATAAGTAAAGGTTTCAATTCAGAAGCCTGTGGTTCATGAACATGTATGGGCAGGGGTGTGGTGCTACTCCTAGATGAATAGGCTGCACAGGACTCACAATGTAAATATGTTTAAATTGGCGGGTAGTCTACAATACATCATTAACCTCCTAAAGACCTCAGCACCTGTCTCCCTTTAGGGATATGGTAAACGTAGTCATTCTGTCTTGAGGGGGACAAAGAGCAAATCCATCCCCTCTGGAATTTTTCAGACATTACGTACCAACAAAACATCCTCTCATCATGTTGAGAATACAACTAGACTGTGTAAACAAACGGGACTTGTTTAAATTACACAGCAGTAGGCCAATTGCTGTCAGTGAAAAGACAAAACAAAACTTTGGCATCCATTTGAGTCAAACCAAGTTAAGATGAGCTTTGAGGGGACAGTAATGAAAGAACTGAGAGAAAACGCTTTAAATCAGAGCAGGCAATTAAAAATCACCAGGCAATTCAGAGCAGTTTGTGTGCGTGTGTGTGTGTGTCAGGTGATACCTGTCATACTACTCTCCCTGATACATGTCATACTCTCTCCCTGATACATGTCATACTACTCTCTCCCTGATACCTGTCAGGCTACTCTCTTCCCTTGTTCTTCACCATCTCAAGTCGGGTCATGTTGAAGTGTGTAATGGCGTGTGCGTATATTAATAAAAAGAAAGTACATCAGATGCTGTCTCACTGGGCCACTTCCCCTCCTGCCTCCTGCACACTCGTATAGTGACTGATGACATGACCATACTTGCATGAAGCTCTGTGGAAGGAGAGATTATTTTCTTGGGATTTCCTGCTTGGCAGAGAGTCAGCGATGTCTTTGTAATTTTGTGATGCCTGGGAAAATTGATAGGGAAATAATAGTGAACATTGTCACATTATGTTTTAATAGTGGACTCATATTTGTGGATTCTCACAACACTAAGCGACAGCATAATTCCATAATGGTCAGAAGGTTCTAACTATATCTATGAAAATGTTGAGATGGGCACCAATTGTAGACTAAATGAATTCTGGACATAGAACTGACAATTTACATGTTGGTGCTTATTGAAGTAACATCACGACCATGGCTACTGCTCACTCCAAGCAAAGAAAGTGATTTTATTTACAGCAAATGGGATCCTCATCCTACAACTGAGCGAGGGGAAATGCAAGGCAGGCTCATTGCTTTGAGTCAATTTCAATAGGCCAGCATGCCTCAACTCCCAACAACCTAGGGGCTACTCTACGGGTAGCCATTGCCATTTCGTGTGTAAAATAGATGATAAAAGCTCATGTAATCAATATTAGATGAACTGGGCTATTTTACCTCAGCGAGCAACTGGCAAGAGATTGGCCTGTGGGCGTTTCACATAACTTTCAATAGCGTAGCCTATCTCCTTTCAGTCGCAGTTAGCGAGACCCTGACCTGTGAGACGTGTGTAAAGGAGTTCCATTGAAATGGAGTGTTTCTCTATCGTTATCTATTTCTATCTTGTCAGTGCTGCCTATGCTGGAATAGATGGAATACATTGGACATATACAGGTACGTTTTCAAACTTTTTATTTTTAATTTTTATTTTAAAAAAACAACGTCTAAAATCTATAGATAAATAAATGGCACACAGGCTATTCCGAATGTAACTTAGTGATTTAATCTATGAAAACTCTGAAAGTAACCTTGTCTATTGAAAAAAAATACAGCCTAAACGATAACTTTGCATATACTGATTTCAGTGCGCACACAAAACTCAGATTAGGATCGGCATAATACCAATTTACTATTTATGCTTATTATAATAATGAATGCTGAGATATTCGGCGGTTTGGTTTCTGGGTGACATGCTTTTACAAACTGATTTACACAACCACTGGTCAGACTGGTTACACATCAAGGTGATGTGAATGTACTGCCTACACGGAGAACACAGGAGCATTATACTAGACTGAAAGAAGTCCTTTACTTGTGGTTCCCTCTTCCTGAACAAACTAAATAATCGCTTCCACGAGAATCCCTGAGCACATTGACAGTGTGAATTTGAGCCATGTTTGCATTGTTCGTATTTGTTTATAATCTGTCCCATTTCGTTTCCTGAGTAAAGAGGGGACGCTCGACCAGGTTCATTGGCCGGAGAAGTATCCTGCGTGCGGTGGCTTGAGACAGTCCCCTATTGATATCCAGCGACGCAGCGTGCGACACAACCCCAATATGTTGCAACTGGATCTCGAAGGGTATGATGCGCAAAAGGGCAATTTTCTCATGTCCAACAATGGACACTCAGGTACGGTTGTACGTCTGTCTGAGTCTGAATTAAAAGATTGTTGATGACTTATAGAGATCGACCTAATGATTTGTGTGCATTTCATTGAAGCCACGTAGCATGGGGTCTTACTTCAGAAACCATTTCCAACATTTAAGCATGATCATAGCCTACCCAACCCCTTCATTCAGAAGACTGCCACATAAAGTTCAAAACGAATATTTCACTCCTTTTTGGCAGTTCAAATCAACTTGCCTCCTTCTATGGTGATCGACAAGGGGCTCGCAGGCCGCTACACGGCCGTGCAGATGCACCTCCATTGGGGGGGCTGGGACCTAGAGGCCAGTGGATCTGAGCACACTGTGGACGGCATTCGCTACATGGCAGAGGTAGGCGGCACAACCATGACGAGTGCCTCTCAATCAAAGGGCATTATTATCCTGCCTTTTCTTCAGTTTACTTGACAACAACCATAATACAATATCAGAAATCGTTCCAGATGGGATAATGCATGATATCACTGTTTTTCTGCTAAATGCATTAGTTATCTTAAATAACGGACATTGTGCTGGGGAAATTTCAGCATACACTTGATGATAAACATTGACACCTGTGTGCTCTGGCCTCTTATGTTTCAGCTCCATGTAGTCCACTACAATTCTGACAAGTACAATAGCTTCGCAGAGGCCAAAGATAAACCAGATGGATTGGCAGTTCTTGCCTTTTTCTATGAGGTGAGATACAGTACAGTATAAAGACACACTATGTGGACAAAAGTAACATTGCACCTACAGGAGCTTATCCCATTCGAAATTCATAGGCATTAATATGGAGTTGGTCCCCCTTTAACAGCTTCCACCCTTCTGGGGAGGCTTTCTACAAGATTTTGGAGTGTGTCATCCAGAAGAGCATTTGTGAGGATGAAAGGATGCAGGATGGAATATTCCTGAAATTCACTTCATTGAATTAGAGTCAGATCTAATCTATATCAAATAGCGGGTTGTGACCAAAATGTGTGCCAAAGTGTTGGCTATGGCATGAACTCACAGACGACATACAGTAGAAAGCTTTGCACGAAACTGGACCATATGCTGAATGGACAAATATACCCTCTCCAATACATATGATGGCATAATCATGTTGGACACCCTGCTCTGTAAAATGATGTATTGACCGGGAGATTGCGTGCTAAGTGAGACTTCCCTTCCAGGGGAGTCGGTGGCACTTTTGGCTGTGCGAGGTCATCGCTGTGGCAACACTGCCAGGGGCCATGCTTCCCAGCAGGCCTAATGTGGTACAGCTGGATGCTGGTGTGCTGTTCAGCTGCTAAATGAGCCAGTGCTTCTATCACTGTTAATGCAAGCAACTGGGAAGCCGCTTGTCTGAGATTTTTCAGCATATCCTGCCACAGGGAACTTTTTAGCCCTTTATTCAGCTGATAATGTTGATGATTGATGATTGTTTAAATCATTTTTTTTTTCTATCTATCTATCTATCTATCTATCTATCTCTCTCTCTCTCTCTCTCTCTCTCTCTCTCTCTCTATCTATCTATCTATCTATCTATCTATCTATATTCTAGGATGGACATTTTGAGAACACATACTACAGCGATTTCATCAACAACCTGGCTAAGGTCAAGTATGCAGGTGATTTGCTTAATTCAGATTTGTTTTTGAGCTCCGAGATTTTACTTTTTCATGTTTTTTTCAATGCCAATGTTTCTTTGATCACTTTCACTGCCCCCCCCCCCCACACACACACACTTCGCCCCTCTCTGCTCCTCTAACAGGACAGTCCATGAACATTTCCACCATCAATGTACGCTCAATGCTGCCGGAGAACTTGAACCATTTCTACAGGTACCAGGGCTCGCTGACCACTCCCCCCTGCTATGAGAGCATTCTATGGACCGTTTTTGACACACCCATTACCCTCTCCCTTAATCAGGTACATGACTCCTGAGGCTTCACATATTTACTTGTGCTCCTGCGAGGCGTGCAAGTAGGGTGTTCTGTTCACTGCTGTGTGTGTGTGTGTGTGTGTGTGTGAGTGTGTGTGTGTGTGTGTGTGTGTGGCGGGGGGATGGTTGTATGTGGGTATGTAGCTGGATGGGCATGTTCGCACCATAGCTCGTTGACTTTCATACTTGGTACATATATTCTGCCAAAGGTACCCTGGACCTGATTAGAGTTTGGAGCGGATCCGAAATACAGGGTGGATCCACAAATGATTTTTCTCTTGCGTTATGAATGTAAAGGACTTAGTAATACTTCTGACTGACCACCAGAGAGCAGCTATGACTACTTACCATGATTTGACATTGAGCTCCTTGTGAACATTTTGGAAAACGTTTTTGACTGCAGTGTCTTCAGAAGCTTGCACTCGACAAACACGTTCAGCGGATTTCACACCCATACGGTCCAGCTTGGTTCCAGGTTCAAAACTCTTTATTTTATATAAGGATTTTCTGAAACGTCAGTGGAGGCGAAATTCACTTCCTGATTGTGAACAAAAACAAAAGTGCTCTATAAGGCACAAGTTGGCACCTTGCCTGAGTGCAGTCTAGTTAATAATGTAATTATATATATTAACACCTAATCTGCATGAGTAGTGTCAAAAATTATTGCAAAGGCAGCTGTGTTTGTCTTGTAGCCACACAGCAAATTCTAAACCGTTCAAACCCTTTGGTTTAAGATTCCCTTTGATTTATAAAATGATAATCCTCTCCCTCCTTCAGATCAGGAAGTTGGAGAGCACCCTGATGGACCACGAGAACAAGACCCTGTGGAATGACTACCGCATGGCCCAGCCTCTTAACAACCGCGTGGTGGAGTCCTCCTTCCTGCCTCGCCTCGGCAAAGGCAGTATGTAACTCTGGAACGAAATAGCAGTCCAATACTCTGCAGGTCCTGCCCTTTGGCGCTAGGATAACTTGGTTCCTACTTTCCATGGCACCAGTGGTTATCTAGTTCTTGATGTAAATGGTCATATTATAGCTCCCATGTGAAGGAAATCCTTATCCTGTGTTTTCTTTTTGCCTTTTCCTCAAAACAGCATTTTGTCGTCAAGAAGAAATTGAATCAAAACTCCTGAGGATTGAAAGCCTCATTACTTCACTTGGAAAGCACATTTCTAGTGAGTGGAACCGTGAGATTATCCTAGAGGGCTAGCAGCAGCTGTTTTTAATTGAACTGACTTTTTGAACTTTACTTCTCTCCTTTCATGGCACAAACTAGCATACCTGTACTTGAACCGTAGATTCATTAGATTGTGTTTTTGTTTGCTTGTCATTAGGTGCAAGTTCAAGTACAAGGCCCTCCAGAAATGGTGAGTAGATAGGACAGGCGTCACTCTGGTTTCACATGGAGGGTATTGCTCAAATATCAAAGTACCTCATATCCGCTGTTTGTATGAGAATGCAGCGTACTGTTATTTGCACCTCAGCCATTGAACAGACGCTTACAACATGAATTAGTGTGTGCCTGGCACAGACTCGAACCGACTACCTTTCTGTCACTGGTCAGATGCGCTAACCACCGGCCTCCCAGTACAGTACCACCCTGTTATTCCCGAGCGTTCATGCCGATATCAGAGACTAACCGCAGCCCTCCTGTCCTCAGAGCCCAGAGTGCTGTCTCCGCTGGTGCTCCAGTTCCCGGAGAGGAATGCCTGGAGCTACGCCCTGGCCGACCTGGACCACTCCATGGACCTGCAGTCCTTCACGGCCTGCATGGACGTCCGTATGCACACCGGTGGCGTGCACACCGTCCTCTCCTACTCTACTGACAGACATGACAACGAGCTGCTGATCACGGTGGGCCACGAGGTGGGCCTGTGGATCGGCAACGAGTTTGTCAACCTGCCGCATAACGTCTACCCGCACGACTGGGCCAACTACTGCATCACCTGGTCCTCCCACACAGGGGGGGCGGAGCTGTACCTGAACGGCATGGCGGGGGAGGAGCAGTACCTGAAGGCCGAGTACGAGGTGAGATCCGGAGGGGATTTCATCCTGGGGAAGGACAAGGACGGTTTCCTGGGCATCTCGGATTCGGACGCCTTCGTGGGTCAGATGGCGAATGTGAATGTGTGGGACTACGTGCTGAGCCCGTCGGAGATCCGGGAGCAGATGCCGTGCCAGAACGCCACGCTGAGGGGCAACGTGTTCAGCTGGGGGGTCACCCAGCTCAGCCTGTACGGAGGGGTGAGACTGGAGACTGACCGCAGGTGCCCGTAACGCAGCCGCCTCCCCCAGGCCTGTTCTTTCGATCCAGAGGCTCTGCACTGTCAACACAACGTAGAGCCCAGCCGTGCGGCATGGTTCCGAGTGGCAGCAGTTAGCCCGCCAGCCAGTTAGGCTTTTGTACCAAAATATCAAATCAACCTACATGAAGTACACAAAGGAAACTAAATCAAATATTTGATGTACAGCAGAAGGGACTATCATAACATCAACACATGTATCATTCATATCTTTGTATCCTCAATAAACTTCTATAGCTCTGACATGCATCTTGAGTGATTCCTTCTACAGGTATGTAATCTGGTCAGGGGGCGGACTGGGGAAATAATTCAGGTCGGGCAACGTAGCCCCAGTTGGCCCTGGACGGGCTTTCCGATTTGTTGAGGGGGGGGTGCTGAGCGATCTGTTGAGTGGGGGGGGGGGGGGGGGGTTCTGAGCGATCACATCGGACCGGCCCATCGGGACAGCAGAGCTATCCACTGTCAACAGTTTCACAGACCGAGAACTGGCTCTGGAAATTTCTCATGTATTTTTATTCCTGTGATTGACAAACATGCCCCTTTTGTTTGTCATAGACTGCGGGGTCACTCAAACTTGTGGTACTCCAAAGAGTTTCCAGAACTCCTACTGGGCTGAGGCTAGAATAACTAACCTGGTATCTGATTGGCATCTTTTCAGTCAAATGAGAAATAAATGTACTGCTACATAAAAAACAGACATGTTGCACTTGGCAAGTCCCATCTGAATGATAGCTGCATGGTTTGGCTATTGTTTGCAAGCTAGCTAGCAACTACTACTATTAGGTAGAACAACAAAGTTGAGCAACAGTAAAATAATTATAGAGTAGGCTGGCGTGAGGTCATAGTTCAGTGTTTGTATCAGGGCAGCCGCACTCATTTGGGACAAAGCTGTAGCTCCTTGCAGCTGATGATGAGCAGGCAAATTAATTCTATAGTTGGCAGCTGGAACACTGGGGGCGGAGTTCTATTCAGAGCAGTATTTCTCTTGGGTGGCGGCTTAGATAAGTATTTTATGTTAAAATGAGCCAAAACGTAAATTAATTAAAAATACGGCCCTGTCATGGTCTGTCCAGGACCCCTGCGGATACCCGTGCCAAATATGAATGCTGTCAAACTGATGGTGTCCTAGGATAGTCTGGATAGATAGACGGACAGATAGCGGACAGGCCGGCAGACAGGCTGGCCAAGGGTAGCTCTATTATAGTATAGGTAATAACCTCAGTTTTTTCCCCAGGGATTTTTGGAGCTCCAATTGGGGTCAGTGTGGGGGACACCTCTACATGAAAGCTGAGATGTCCATTGTGGTTTGGAGGTGTGTTCATGAATGGCGGCAGTAAGCCAATAGAAAAGCACACGAAGGAAACAGAGTAACTGTCATAGCATTGATCATTGATATCTTTATATTGCATGTTGGGTGATTCATTATCTGACATACAGGATAATTGAATTACACATGCTAATGCAATTCAGGGTTCTCGGTGCAGTTGCAGGGGACATGGGGAAGTCATTCATAAATATGGAGAAACTAGTTTAGTCATATAAATACAAATTACATCCTAGCTTTCCTATTCAACATTCAATTCAGCACCCGTTTTGCGTCACATCTTTCTCAGAAGACAGTGAAACTCTCTGGTTCCTTCCAGCAGTCTGTTTCTTTGGGAGGGTCTCCATCACCCAGCCTGATCTCCACCTTGTTCCTCTTGGCAAACATCTGGCTGATCTCCAGGAAGGTCTTGTTCTTGGTCTCTGGCACCACCAGCCAAATATAGACCAAGGTGGCCAGGCAGATTATGGAGAAGATGATGAAGCTGTATGGTCCTAGTCCTCTCTGTAAGGCCAAGGTGAAGGGAGGGAAACATGAGACATCTGGCTTGCCAAATTCGTTTTGGTTTATTGTCACGTAAGCAGAAATGAGCACAGAACACAACAGAAATGAGCACAGAACATAACAGAGAGGCTCATTTTATCTGTCCCTCATGGCTGTATCAACAATACAGCTCTTGTAACTTTGCACAGAAACTCAAGTCCTTATCACGGAAAGGACATGGTGTGACTTGGCTTCCTGTGTAGTGAGCAAGACTTCTGGGAACACTGATGGACACTGACCTCCAGGAAGGGAAACATCAGTCCGACGGTGAAGTTGGACAGCCAGTGCACAGACCCTGCCACCATGAAGGCTGCCGGTCTAGATGACTGTCTGAACATCTCTGTGGTCACCACATACGGAATGGGACCTGCAGACCACATGTTGTCAAGCTCATCCCTTAACACTCCACCCTCTGACATCATCAGACTGTTTCAGAGGAAGGTCATGACACACATAAACAGCTTAGATTTGGACACACACTGTAGGTAATCATCACAAACACTTCCATATGCATTAGCTAATTCAAACAACACCTCACTAATGGAGTGCCCCGTCGCGATCACAACACTTTAACAACCATGTACAAGTCTGACTTACTGGGTCCGATGGCGTGTCCCATGACGTAGATGATGACACAAGCTATGCTGATGTAGGGCATCAACTCCACACTCTCCTGTTTACAGAGTAAAGCAGCCAGTGTTGTTGTTGTTGATGTCTGCGGGGTTTATGTTGTGTCTTATAGCCACCTTTCTCCTTCCCATATAGGACAGGAGAAACGCGTCACCTCAGCTGAACTCCTCCAAAACCCTCAGAGTTCAAGTCCCTACTCCCTCTGTATCTGTGGCAGCTGTGGAAACCGGCAGTTTGGGGGATATAACACTCAAGCATCACGTTGCCATGTATTTTGCTGTGGGTACTATGAGAGACTTATGGGATATTGAGTTTTCTTTTTCAACTGACTCTTTCTGTGTGTCTAATAATAACAACTAATAATGGCTGGTGGTGGTGCTGCAGTACCTGGAAGCTGAGGGCCACGGTGAGGAGAACACAGGCTACACAGCAGATCCCAAAACCAATGAGGAGGAGCAGTCTCCGCCCTGAGGCCTCCACGATGAACACCTGAGGATGAGCCAATCACAGTCAGGGAAAACGGCATCCTGTGCAAGCTTCAATGGGGGGGGGGGGGGGGGGTTGTAACTGTGGTGGATCAGGAAAGTATTTGAATTGGGGGAAAACAACTGTGTTCATCGCCGAGGGGCTACCTACAGCAGCTATGGTCATGAAGACATTCACAGCTCCCGTTCCAACAGTCACATACTGGATGTCACTGTCCTTGACTCCTGCAGAGCCGTATATACTGTCTGCGTAGTAGTAGATCTAAGGAGACACGTAGTTATCAAACAAAATCAATCAAATATGTTATCAAAAATATGAATATATTCGATATATACATGTTCATATCCCTAGGTATCTAGGTGATGTGGTGATCAGTGAGTCTATGCGTGAGACAGGGGCAGCGATGAGGACAGAGACGGGCAGCGAGAAGGACAAAGACAGGGACAGAGTCAGGGAGAGGGACAGAGACAGACAGGGACAGACAGGGGCAGGGACATACTGTAGACAGGGGCAGGGATATAGGCAGGGACAGAGACTGACAGGGACAGAGACTGACAGGGACAGACAGAGACAGGAGCAGAGATAAGGACAGAGACAAGGGCAGGGACAAGGACAGGGGCAGAGACAGAGACAGGGACAGGGGCAGAGACAAGGACCGAGACAAGAACAGAGACAGGGACAGAGATACAGACACACAGACAGAGACAGGAGCAGAGACACAGACAGAGACAGGAGCAGAGACAAGGACAGAGGCAGGCACGGTGGCAGAGACAGGGACAGAGTCAGAAACAAGGACAGAGGCAGGGACAGGGGCAGAGACAGAGACAGACAGGGACAGAGACGGCAGGGGCCGGGGCAGGGAGGACTCACAGCATTGACCCCAGACAGCTGCTGGCCCATGTTCATGGCGATGATGGAGACCAGCTGCCAGCGGAGGGAGCGCTGGGATAGGAGGGTGAGCACAGAGAGCCGGCCCTCGGCTCGCTCTGATTGGTCCTCCAGGCGCATCTCATCCAGCTCCTCGTCCACGTCCTTCCAGCCTCGCAGGCGCTGCAGGGCTGAGGACACACACACACACACAGACACACACACACACACACACCAGGCCCATCTGGCTTAATACATCAATTTACAATAGCTACATTTTACTTCAATTGGATTTAACGTTTACTAAAGTTTACTTCAATTGGATTTAAAGTTGATAATGAATTAACAAATGAATGAATAAAGTTCAATGTGATAGGTAAATAAACTTTTTTTAATCTATTTCTATCTTGCTTTTGATTTTTATCTATCTCTCTTTCCTCTCTCTCTCTCTCTCCCTCTCTCTCTCTGTCTCTGTCTCTCTCTCTCGCTCTCTCGCTCTCTCTCTCTCTCTCTCTCTCTCTAGGATGTGAGGCCTGCTGCGTGTTCTCAACCTCACCTCTCCTGGCAGTCCTCTCATCCCCTCTCTGGATCAGCATGTACCTGGGACTCTCGGGGAAGAAGGGCAGGAGCAGCAGCTCCAGCAGGGCAGGGATACCTGTGAGACCCAGCATCAGAGGCCAGCCTGGGGGAGGGGAGGAGGACACACACACACACACACACACACACATCTGGCTTAATACATAGGAGGAGGACACACACACAGGATCCTCCAGTAACCAACCGTCCAAGCACCAGTCAGCATGGAACTTGGAGCAACAGGTGTGTAGGGATCTCGCCTAATGGTAGCCTAGAGTTGCTATCCTAATCGCGTGAGCTCACATCCTGCTTTCCACAAGAATTTTTTTTGTGAGGAAGTTTGGCTTCCAGGCTAGCTTAACGGGTTGAAATGGAGTGCAAGCCAATTGACGCTGATGGGTTTTATAACCAAGCAATAATTGGGCATAGACAGACTTGATACGCCATGACAGGATATACAGTAAGTGACTCAACCAGCCAGAGCCTGTACATATGGGGGTCAGGGCATGACTGTACCTGTGCTGCTGCCAAGGATGTTCCTGATGCCCAACACCTGGGCACTGAGGATACCGATGGTGATGAAGAGCTGGGGCACGATGCCAATGGCACCCCGCAGGTTCTTGGGGGAGAGCTCTCCCAGGTACATGGGAACAACGTTGGATGACAGGCCTGTGAACGGTGCACCAGGACATAGTATTACTGTATTACTATGACTTTAACTATAACGGACTGCATTTCAATGCTATCTTATTGGAGTGGGGTCCAGTGAACATTTGAATCGTTCCCCTGACCTGCGCAGATGCCCACTAATATCCGGCTGACGATGATGATCTCGTACGACTTGGCGATCTGGCTCGTTCCCATCATCACAGCCGGAACGATGGAGAAGATGTTATTGAAGAGGAGCGTGCCCTTCCTGTCATGTGATCATTCGTGATAAAACCCTATCCAGCTTCAACATCATAATCAGCCAATAATATCAAAGCTATAACTAGGATGTGTGGATTTTCTACACAACATGAGCATACCTTCCTAATTTATTGACCAGTGGGGCCACCATCAGAGAGCCAAAGAGGCCCCCCAGGGGGTACATGGATACAGACAGGGACCACAGCAGAGTCAGGAGGTTCTCCTCCATTGGTTGGCCATAGCGTTCCAGGTAGGTGGAGTTATAGAACTGCTGCATGTACTGATAACAGCAGGACAAACACAACACTTTTAGTAGTGTTCACTGTTGTATATTCAACATTGATACTGTACAACACGAGTGTGAACTGAATTACCTGTGATGGGGAGTTGACCACAGCCACGTTGTAGCCATATTGGAAGGAGGACCCAAAGGCAGATATGAGGGTTGCCAAGGCTAGCACAGCAGTTAGCCTCTGCACAGCGACATAGAGAGAATATGAAGGGACTCATTGTTAGCAGCATTTCTCTCAAGAGGACCTATCTCAATTCATTTTGACTGATTATTCAAAGAATCAAATTAGCAAACGCAGTGAAATGACTCACCCCTCTCCTTTCTGCAGGTTTTCCTAGAATCTCCTCTCCGTTCATGGTGTGAGGCAACAATTGTCACCTGACAGCAGGCTGGTGTTGCTCTGCACCTGTGGATTCCAGATGCCCTTTGGACATTGGACCAGACAGGATAGCGGTTTACAGCTCGTGTTTATTATTTTGCTATTCTTGAATTTCTGACTTATGTTAGGATTAGTTACCTCAGCATTGCATGGTGAGGCTTTCTTGACTGAGTACTGGGGATAAAGGAGAATATGTTGCAACTTTTTCGTCTCAGCACAGCAGTGGGCTTTTTCACCAACAGCCGGAAGGTGTTTGGCCGGACATGTGTGTCAACCTGCAGGCCACCTGCCAAATACATGTCCACTGGTATATTGACTTGATATCTGGCTACTAAACACTTTTGGTTTGTGGGCTTTCCGTGTTCAACAAAGCTTTACTTGCATCATTCCCATTGCCAAAGCTAACCATACATGATGATGCACATGATGCATACATATATTAAAATCAAACGGTACTGTATAGAATAAATTGATTCATGAATGCAATCATCATGTAATGTAACACCAGGTAGTGAATAAACTTTGAATATAGCTAATTGTGTGTGTGTGTGTGTGTGTGTGTGTGTGTGTGTGTGTGTGTGTGTGTGTGTGTGTGTGTGTGTGCACACTCGTTCTTGTTCTTTTTCATAGGAGAGCTGCTTGGTGTTGACTATCTACTGAGTCAGACTGGACGACCACTGAAGAAGGACATGCTGGAGAAGGACATGCTGGAGAAGGACATGCTGAAGAAGGACATGCTGGAGAAGGACATGCTGAAGTAGGACATGCTGAAGAAGGACATGCTGAAGTAGGACATGCTGAAGAAGGACACGCTGGAGGATGTGGATAATGGCGAGGAAGAAGACGAGGGCTTAGAGGAAGACCAAACACCTGACCTTACTGTGTCAAATCTCCTCAATGACCCGAGCTTCCCCGTCTCCTCCCGGCCTGGTCCCTCCTCTGAACCCCTCTCCTCCTCCCTGGCTGCTGACATATGTAAATACATAATTACAGTATGTGTAAAGAAATAAGATCACTGTGTCTGCGTTTTGTCCCACTCCACTGTCCTTTGTTGACGACTTGGCAGAGTATCTAGTGGAGTTGAGGAACCAGACCTCTCTGGCCCTAACTGACCAGCAGGTCAGGTACATTTATTGTCTTCTTACTCTCCCTCTGTGCCCTGTCATACATGTTCACACTTGCACATGTTTTCGTTGTCTCATGTGCTCTTGTGTTCTCTCTCTGCTTAGGTGTGTCAGAACCAGCTGGACTATGACAAGCAGAGGGTGGTGTTTGCTGCCAGACACCAGAGCAGGCTGGACACGGGGAGGTTCAGGTCTCCAAAGAAGAGGAGGGAGTTCCCTCCAGGGGTGAAGAGTGTGAAGAGTTACGCACTCACCACCACTGCCCCGCTTGCGCAGTGGCCAGATTGCTGCCAACTGTTTGAGACCATCTTCATCAGGCTCTGTGCCGCAGTCCAAGAAGAAGGGGACTGGCACAGTCCAGATGGTAAATGGTAAATGGACTGCACTTATATAGCGCTTTTTATTCAAAACTCTTTACAAAGAAGGCCTCTCATTCACACACCAATGGCAGCAGTTGCCATGCAAGGTGCTAACCTGCTCATTGGGAGCAATTTGGGGTTCAGTATCTTGCCCAAGGACACTTCGACATGTGGAGGCGGGATTCGAACCGCTGACCCTATGATCATTGGACGATCTGCTCTACCACTGAGCCACAGCCGCCCCCTGTAAAAGGTCATCTTGCATTGGCCGGGAATCGAACCCGGGCCTCCCGCGTGGCAGGCGAGAATTCTACCACTGAACCACCAATGCTTAGATATGGGATAGGCAGAGGCATGGACACTGGACGAGTGCCGCTCTACCTCTCCCCTCCCAGAGGCATGGACACCAGACTAGTGCTCCTCTACCCCTCCCCTCCCAGAAGCATGGACACTGGGCTAGTGTACCTCTACCCCTCTACTCCCAGAAGCATGGTGTGGCAACCCAGAGCACGCACAGGCAACAGAGACACCTTGTGGAGAGACGAGGAAGCCGTACAGCAGGTTCACCCAACTGGCGGTTTAATGAAACTCAAGTTAATGGTACAACAGAAAAGTAGCCTGTCAATGGACGGGTAAACAAGGGCCCGCTCCTCCTGGAGTCTGGGCAACCGAAAAGGGCTCCACGCCAAGGGAAGTCGGCTCGCTGGGGCGATAGACGTGTAGGATACATGGCAGATAGTTTAGCAGCAACTAGTGACAAACGTAAACTGTTTAGTCCTATCTCACGTGGAGGGAGGCAGTAGCCTACTCTCCAGGTATGACCAGAAGATGGAGCCATATGTCTAATAACCAGGACCCAGTATTTCAAAGCATTCAATCTGGATCAAAATGATCGGGATTTTTATTAAATATCAAAAGTAGGTGTTTCAAATCAGGGTATATGTGATCCTGACGCTCCTAAATTGGAATATGGATTTGGTAATCCAATCCTACCCAGAATCCCGATCAAATGCTGTTCTTGAGTAGCCTATTTAAAAATTCTAAGGTAGAGTTTAGGATAGTTTTGATGTAAAAATCAGGATTATCCTGATCCCACTGGAAGGGAGGATCAAGCATGGATTCAAGGAGGATGTAGAGACGTGTAGGATACTACAATATATACATGGCATATATTTAATCATTATTTTATTCAATGATTGCATATTAAAGTAGTCTAGCACAGACCATGCCAAAACAATATCCATCCATCATCTTTCAGCCACTCTTCTAAGAGGTGAGTGCAAAGTTTTGTTTCCCTCAAGGTCAGTTTAATCTGCTCCTCAGCTAGATAGATCTGTTTCTCTGCTCTCTCGGTTTCTTTCCTCACCAGATCCCCATAGCCATCTTGACTCTTGAATCAGTATATGATAATAATGATAACATCTACATGAAACCTAGCGATCATGGTACAATAAAGCTTAATGTAATATGAACATAAATATGATGCACAGCAAAAGAATGGCCAGAGTGCTGTGAAGCCAAGACAAAGAACCTTGATTTTAAGGCCTTCTGCCTTGGTTCTATTGCGCATTTGGGGGTTATGGCAAAGAAAACCCACTATTTTCTAAAATAAAAAAACACAAAAAAACAACACAATTGACTCAAGATATTTGTCCACATTTTCGACCAAAAATTAAGTTAAGGTCTTTCGCCTTTGTAGGGTAGAATAGTTAGACCAGACAGATGGTTATGAATAGCACCACATTATGCAATTCTGGCCTATGTATTGTGTACTAATGCAGCTAAATGAATATGAATAATATTCTGATTTACACTTCCCAACATTTTCACGTCAATGAAATGTACTACTTTGACCAATGGAGGCCTATCCAAAGACTGCAAATCAGAATGATCCTATATGGAAATTCTGTGAAAAGCCAGGACAAAATCTACAAGATCAATTTGATCTGGGATAGCAAAAAAGTGATAACAAAGTCAGTGCACGCATTGTATAAAAACGTATATTACACATAAGGCCTACACTCTGCACTCAATTCATTCACTATGGGGATGAGCTGTACCATAGTGCAATTTTTCGCAAAGCCATTGGCCCAGTCTACTGTCAAAATCAATAATTTAGGGGAGGATCTCAGAGGTAAATATTGCATAATTCAGTAGCCATGTGTTTTTACGTTGTGCTTTGTGTCCTATGGCACCCTCTAGTGGGCGAAAGTGGCAACATTGCCGAAGAGTTTCTTGACCATAGGGAGGGAAAGTAATCTCATCGCCCCCTAGTGGTAGTGTTCCTAATGCCAAGAGAATGAATGGGATTTCTCATAGACACGTCTTTTGAAAAATTATATCTTGGTCAACACTGAAAAGTTAGTAGAATGCCTTAAAAGTCAAATACTTGGAGACAAACTTTATTGATTCTAGTGATCATAGTTAGATAAATTCCATTGACTTTGACTGAAGAAATGGAGCAATTTCGAAAATATGAAAGAAGGCGAAATACTGTTTGAAATTCTCACGGTTAGTAGCTTAGGTTATTACTGTAAAGACACAAAAAACAAGTTTTTGTTTTGATAACTTTACCGAAATAGCTTCGTAGTAATTATTAGAAAATCCGGTCTATGGGAGTTTACATTAAAACTCCTCTCCGATAGGAACAAATCCGCTAGGGGCGCATGTTTTCATTTTCCCTCTCTATTGTCAAAACATACTGTCTCTCTGTAAACTAGAGCTTGGTTGGTTTGGTTTGAGTTGATGCTGACCATGGGGAAACCCATATGACTGCACAGCCATCCAGAATAGTACAGTACAATCTGGTCATCATTCCGAAACCCTTGCTTTCTTCTTCAAATCTGCTTTGGACTTGCATATCCTTGCATTTCTCCTGAGTTGCATATCCTCATTTCTTAGACTACTATGACATTATTTGTTATGTCCGAAATGGTATAGTAATGGGTTACAATATTTATACAAGGTATATACAATATCTGGATTTTGGTCACTATTGAGTAATAAGGTTATTTAAAAGATTTTCTGATCACATTTGTGTAATAGAGAGGTGCTCATAGCCCTGTATTGAAAATCCCCCAAGGCTAACAGCTGGTCAGCAAGTGGTTTTATAAAGCTAGGTAAATAGAAAATATTTTGGGCAAATAAAATAAATGTAATACCTCTATGCAAGGTCCAGCCAAACCAGGCCAGGTCAAGCCTGGCTTATGTGCATGGCTGGCTTGTTTCTGTTCAGGACTGGTAGGACAGAAGCTAGTCATGCCACTGAAATAGCTGTGAATTGAAATGACATGAAATAATGTCTGATAAATTAAGATAGGTCTTGTCGCCTGGACACATCAGTTTCAATGCTTCCAATGCTAATCCAGCAATAAGAGTGGGATAGTGTCATGGAATTTGAGAGACAACTGGCCTGGCCTCAAACCCATTCAAAACCTATTGATCCAGTCCCCTGCCTTTTGCCATTCCAAACACCTCTGAACCTCTGTCCTCCTCTCTTCTTTGTAATAACAAACACCCCTGCCATGGTGTCCTCACCATGACAGGAAGAATCACACCTCAGACTTCCCGTTTGGCCTAGGCCATTGTTCCATTGTCTATATTCAAAGTGTACCGCGCTTTCTCTGTAACTCTTGAGCATTGTTGATGATGCCTGCCATTTAATATGACGTGTACAGATGGGTTAGCCAATCACAGGAATATAAGGCGGCGCAAGACAAGCCTACTCCACTTCTGTTGGATGAACCACTCACATGCGTTGTCCTGAAGTCCTTGCGCTCGTATGTTTTCTCAATAAATCAGACTTAACCTGTTTGAGCAAACCTTGGCAAATCCTTTTTGACTTTAGATCAAATAATTCTTCTACAATAGCCAGTTAGCTCATGAGCTCACAACTAGCAGCAGCTTCCATAACATTAATGGTAGCGGTCAGTGGCTAAAACAGTTACACTGATGATTCCTGTAACATTAGCTTTTTTGCTGTAATTGGTTCAACTTCTGTTTCTGAACAAAGGTAAGGGATAAACCCAGATAACACAAGGCTAGTGGACCTACAGCGGGTCCCCGATGGACGAGCTGGCGGACCTCCGGCCGAATCCGCTGGTGGGTTCCTGGCCATTAGCACATAGAATGGCAAGGGGACCTCGGATTATTAGCATCAGGGACAGCGGTCTGCTAGTAATCAGAAATGCTCCCGCTATTGCTCCACCACAATTCCACCGGTAATTTATTGTTTATATCCTAGGCCCATTGGCCCAAGGCTTTCAAGGATTTCTATTGCTAAATTAACTTACTCTGAACATTTTTGTTTTCATAGTCCCACAATTGGGGGGGTGGGGTGGGGAGCAGCTTGTGACTAAGCGAAAAGATCTCACTGCCATGTGGAAAAAAAGAGGTGCATGCATAGTGCATAAACCTATTTCGCACAGGGCCTCGCATATCTCCCAGACAGGCCTGCCTGTAGGCCACTCTGTAAGCCCAGTAGCCTAGTTGTATGTAAATGTATAACAAACTAACACTTCGAGTGTTATTAGTAACATTAGTAACATTTTTATTGTCAGGTATAGAAACACACACACACACACACATGCACACACACAAACACACACACACACACACACACACACACACACACACACACACACACACACACACACACACACACACAGATCATTAGAATATTTTTAACAGTCATGGTTGCATGCACTACAATCTTGGATACCATCCACTGCCAAAGGGCAGCAGGGCCTCTCCACTACATGACCCGCTATTCGGAGGTGCAGGACAAGCACAGAGGAGAGAAGCATTGGTTTCAGAGTCAACATAGTATGATTTCCTCCTTGATCTCAGATTATGAGCTTCATGGAATAGACAATTTGTGTTTGACTCTTTTTAACATTTTAACATTGTCTGCATGTGTGCAATCATGCGGGTGTGTGTGTGATTACAGTATCTGTGTGTTTGTCCGTGTGTGTCCATGCCTGCCTCCATGTCTCACCTTTACTTTAGTGGGATCCAGTCCACAGCATATTTTGCCCATTAGACAGCACCATAACATGAATGAAACCTGCACACATACTGTAGGAGTCAAGGGTGTTGTTGACACAGGAGCAGGGCTCACAAGAGGACGTTGCTAGCAGGCAGTTGTGAGGTACATAGCCTAATATGTTTTCTATCAGATTGTTAAAGGGGCACTTCTCCGATTAGCATTAAGCCTTGTATCATTCCAAAATGTCCAGTATGTTACAATTAATGTAGTTTTCCTTCCCTCAGTGTTTCCTGGGGCTAATTTTCTCACTTTCAAAACACCCAAAAAATCTACAAATGATGTCAAATGACGTGTTTCGCGGCAATTGTAGAGATTTGGTCTTTCCTGCTCAGAACTACAGCTTCTAGTTCTGCATTTTTCTGTGCCCGACCACACCTAAAATTAGGGGCGGCACCCACCCTCCAGCAAGAAAACCACAACACCCTGTGGACGAAAACAGACAGGATCCGCTTATGACCATGGCAGAAGGTTATTTACATAGCAGAGACATATGCAAACCAGAGAGAATGTTTAGCTAACGTTAGGAGTGTCCCTATTTTCATTTTTTGAAGAGGAACAGAGAATTGAATTCTCTCGTATGACATTATCCATGTTGTTGTTCGTATTCCAGAAATAGAAAATAGGTTACACTGCTATTCTAGTCACGCCGTCTTCGTTTTCAAAAAGAATATCGAACTGACATAAACTGACCATACACGGAACGGACCCTCAATTACTTGGCATCGGGCTTTTGGTGTAACACTCAAGAATGAATTATGCTTAGGCCCTAATTAAACAATTATGCAACAACTAATCTAATGATTTTCGAGTATCTTATGGAAGTGTTGTCCTTCTCTCATTAATTTGTGAACAAAGATCAACTGGTCACACACTCACAATGAAAAGGTGGCATGTTTTGAACAATTCCCCTTTTCAACCTTCAGGGGTCATATTAGCTTGGCATAAACTCAAGAAGAAACACCATGTGTGCTGAACGTTGACATTTAAGAAATGCCTTCCATTAACGTGGTTGGTGAACAGTAAAGCCACCAGTCCTCATAAAAGATCATGAATGAAGTCGGCAGGGAGCCAAGCAGATGTACACCACACTTAAGTGTCTCCATGGGATTAAGCCATTTCAATGTCAGCCAAATGTGCCTACTCTTGAACCAATACAATGGATTGACTCTCTGGGAAAAATACAGTGGTGTCATTCAGCCTGTCCCATGACAAGGACAGAGAACCGTTTACTGCCGTTTTCATTTCCTCAGCAAAATAGGCCACTTCCCCCACCATGCCATACTATAGGTGGTGTCCTGAGCTTTGTCACGGTGACTGCCGACAAGGTCAACATAGAGTAGAGTAGCCTATACATGAACAGTAGCCTAATAATGATATTACATTAAGAAACATGATTGTTCTCAGTTCATTAGAGCAGCCTTTTCATATGTAGAGCAGACGTGGGTCCATCCTTTGGACTTTAATTTTTAAACAAAGTCCATTGTTTGACTCCATAAACCACTGGCTTCTCTAAACTCAACAATATACTAGTGTCCTACGGTGACTGTCCTATGATGTTGTCACAACATCATTGTGATTGCCTAGTTTGCACAGAAGCAACTAAGAAGCGATGTGTTGTGCTTAGCCATCCATGTAAATTCACAACCACACTCTGTAGTAGTAATGTGTCTAGCCTGGGAAGAAGGTCATCCACAATGTCAGGCGCACCTGCATCTTCATCTATCTAAATGTAGATATAAAAAGAAACAATAAGTAGACTTATCACTCATCCAACCAGAGACCTCTGAAATTACCACCTGACCTTTATAAAGGGTCAAGTAAACAATAGTCACTTATGCACAAAAAATGACCCTGCAATGCAGCACCACATTTCTCCCTCCACACCTCCCCTACCTATCTTACTAATTAATCATATTGATTACACCTCATCAACTTAAAGGACAGGATCATTAGCATTCACTGGATCTTGACAGCACTTAAATGAGTCCAGGAGGCTATGAAAGACCCTGGCACATTGTCTTGCATGTGTGGAGGTTTAGAGAAGCACTGCTCCAGAAGGTTCAGTGGGTTTGCTCTCTTCATTGGGATGGTTCAGACTAAATCTGTAGGGTCAGAGGAGATGCGTGGCCCTGGGTCAGTTCATACTAAGCCCACACAAGAATGTTAAGTAATTTATACTTAATTATTTCAGCATAATTTTATTTATTTAATACTGGTGAAAAAACGTTTGTCAAAAAAAAAAACTGAAATCCTTTTGCCCCACCACACAAAAACACAAATACATTGTTAAAGGTAATCTAACACAGTAATACATTTAACAGTGAGGGATCCTGACACAAAGGTGGCAGACTTCAACTCATTTTATTTGTTGTTAGCAGCTCGCCACAGTGTATAAGATCAGTACTACTTCCAACACCTCTTGTAAAGAGCATAGTGAGGAGTGCTGGCATGGTTTTTCAGAAACAACATTCTTGGCTTCAGACATTTGGTAAGGTACAGTAGACACACTGTTAAACACAATATAAAAGTAAGATATTGCACTCTATTCCTCTTTTTGCTTTGAGGATAAAAAAAAACCCAACTGTTGTGGAACTGCAATTGTTGTTGAACAACCGCAGGGGCAATAAAAAGACATGAGTGGACTTTCAAGGGAACTTGCCGGTATAATCATTCAATACAAAACAGGCACACAACAGTAGGCTACATTTCATGTCGCTTCAATGATCAAGAAATACTGGAGGATCATCCAACATTAGTGAGCAGTTTAAAAAAAGGCACATGTGCACCATCATCCTTATCACCCAAAGTGCATGTGCGCTGTGTGGCTCGTCCTGCGTGCCCGGTGTTGTGCATGCTTCTGCAAAATTTCCGACCCTTCTCACGGGCACTTCCTGTAATGAGACTGCAGCAGAGGGCTGGCTTCCTCCTGCCCTCGATGTCTCCCTCCCTGTCAGTGTCTCTCTCCCAGATCGGTCTATCCTAGCGTCAGCGCTCATCCGCGGAGGGGGTTGTCGTCCGTTGGGGCAGGGGCGTCGGTTGCCGTGTTTCCCCGCTGGGAGGGGGGCGGGGCCTGGGAGCCCCCTGTCCTACTGCAGCAGCAGAGCAGCGTGTAGAGGCGTGAGCGAATGGGCTGAGTGCACAGCACGAACATGATGCAGTTGGCTGCGCCCTGGAAGGTATTTCCAATGCCCTGGAGAAACACACAACAACATTATTTGGAGAGTATTGAAGAAAGGCGCTTGAAAGTTAGTCAACGTCCTGTACATTGAACACATACTGAACTATGCAATCAAACACAATAGGTTCAGACAGGTTGTAATCAGCCCTGTGTGAATACTACTAATTACTTTAGTGTTTAGTAGTATTAGTAGTCTGCCTGGAGTGTCAGATGGGTGGGGTTTGCATATTTTGGAACAGCCCCTTGGTTCCATTGTAAAGTTGTATCTTAACTTATTTGCAAATAATGACAGATGAAGATGTAGTGAAAGTATGTAATATGAACTGTTTGTAACAACCCACACTCACATGCAGAGTAACCAGCACTGGGTTTTGCCTGGCTGGGGAGTCGACCAGCATCAGTATGAAGCGCACAGTGCTCCATATGCGAAGAACGATGAAGATGACGGGGATGAGGGTCATCTTCCTGTCCGCCATGGAGGTGAAGGAGTTGGACAGAGGGCTGTTGGCCAGTAAAGGCCGGTACTCTGACAGCGCAGCATGCTGTGTCACACACATGATGAAGATTAACATTAACATGATGTGCAATGTGTATGAGACCAGCAACGAGAAACAGGGCTTAATCTAATAGGGCGTAATAAACCAATCAAACCTGGTAAAGGTAAATTACACTTAATATAGATGTTTTTTGGATGTATTCAGACCCTGACATATGTATGATGTCAATATATAGCCTATGCCTAAGTCATCAATAAATGATTAAGATAGATAGATAGATAGATAGATAGATAGATAGATAGATAGATAGATAGATAGATAGATAGATAGATAGATAGATAGATAGATAGACCTTCATTTCAGATTTTATACGGTGAGCTTTTTCATTCATTTAAAGTAGAGGCAAATACTGGATCTACACATGGTGATCAAGTGGAGGATGACTCACACACCTCAAAATGTTTCAAAGAAAACTCCTTGGATAGAGACTTAGATTTTCTTTTTTGTGTTTAATTTGAAATGCTCATTGTGAAACACAAGTGCTCCAAAAGAAAAAGTGCTGACAAACGTTTCGGTCATGCGACCAAGTGTCACTTGATGACTTGATGACCGAAATGTTTGTCAGCACTTTTTCTTTTTGAGCACTTGTATTTCACAATGAGCATTTAAAATTAAACACTTTAAAAAAAAAGTCTCTATCCAAGGAGTTTTCTTTGAAACATTTTGAGGTGTGTGAGTCCTCCTCTACTTGAATATTTAAATCTTCATTAAGACTACCGTACCCTCTACCAACCACTCAAAGAAAGACTAAGAAAGGCGCAACAGTCCACCCCTGTCCTTCCACACATAGTAACCCTGGTCTCAAATAAGTATTTCATTGAGCATGGTACCCTGTATCATGTACATAGGACATAGGCTACAAACCACCTTGGACCTTGATCAACATATGGCTTTTTTTAGATTCAGACAGATCCTCACCGCTCGATAGATATGCCTCTTGATGAGGATGTAGAGGATGGGGAGCGTGAGGTAGGCCAGAAACTCCCAGATCTTGCCCGTCAGCAGCATCCATAGCACATGGTCAGGTGCCTGGATCCTCACCCAGCACCAGCCCACCGACACCTCAGATGCATCATAGCCAATCTTGTGCAAGCTCAGGGCTGCAACGGTGATGCCTAGGGGAACGCTCCAACTGGGCAAGAAAGTAACAGAGAGGAGAGATGAGAAGCATAAACTCACAACATTCATTTATTAGCACATACTGTAACTAGATAGCACATTCTCAAAAGCTGACTTCCTGTTACCATGCAAGTTGATAGTCAGTCAGTGTGTTGATCTGGTAGGCTTTTCTGACAGTGTGATATCAATACTGCATGTGTAATGAATAGATGTCTATTCTTTAGTTCTTTAGGCATAACGTTTGGCAATACAGCACATGGCCTCTTTAATAGAAATAGCCTGAAGTAAGACAGTTTGAATCACTGACACATGACTTCAGCACTTTTGGGAAAATGATTGTGCATGGTTAGATGATAATGCTTTGGATCATTACCGTGAGTGCAGTCCTTTGACATTTACTAGACTTCATTCAAGTAAATTATTAACCATTATAGTGTGTGAATATGAATGCTGCCCAGCGCCTTTTCTTGAGCAGACTTTTTAGTTAAATTCGTTTGGAATATTTTAAAGTACTACCACTAATACTACATTAATACATATATAGAAAATATGTATTTTATAGCACCTTTCACACAAAAATGCAGCACAAAGTGCTTTACAACAAAGAAATGACATGCTTCACATAAAAATAGATATAAATGAATATACAAATGGAGAAATAATATGTAAGATAAAATAGGATAAAAAATAAAGTGATACAAATTAAAAAAATAAAAAAATATAACATTTTATAAATATGTGCAGCAGTTATTTTGTTAGAGCCTGCTAGCAGAATAAAATTACTAAACCAAATCTGTTCATCTGGATCAATAAAGCACGTCAGCCCACTACCCTATGATAAAAAAAAACAAAAAACTATTTTAACATTAACAACTGTTTTTCAACTAGTTGTACTGTATTTATTATTTAAATAACAATGCCATGTATCGTCTAATTATTCTAATGCTATATTATTGTTATTTATATAGCCTAATTATAAATACCTACTGCCTGGGCTATATTCTTGGACGGGCTCTTCAAATAGGACTAGCTATGCCAGAATGACGTGCGCTCGATGTAGTCTACCCACCTGATTAGGTGAAACCACAGCACCAAACTGTCAGCAAGTCTTCGATCGGACTTCACGATCAAAATGTACACGTAGAGAGCGATAGACACCGTCCAGAAAAACGAGCTTGTGTTGGCGAAAGTGGATATTGCTCCTTGCACAACGCAGTATACAGAGTCTGACTCAAAAACACTCCAAACGCCGTATGCGTATGAGACTGCGGACAAAAAGTCGGCGACAGACAGGAATACTAGAAGTTTTCGTGGTGTTGATCTCAAATCTGGCCAGCTAACATATGTGCAGATAATAAGCAAAGACCCAAGAAAAGACAGGGCACATGACATTAAAATAACTACCTGTTCAGAAACGTACACAACAGTCTGATTTCCCACTGCCATAATTCGCCACTGCGCAGGCTACAAACTAACTCCACTCTTGAACAAAGGTAGCCCTATGCCTTTCAAACAAAAAATAATTCCTCAAAATACAACTGGGACAAGAACTCCATCTTGCTTAAGTTATATTATAAAAATTATCCCCGTATTAGACTACACACAAACTTGTTAAGATTGAAAATAGGCTACAGACGATTTAATTCCATCGGGGGAAACTGTCTGCCTGTCAGGTCCATAATAAATAAATTAGCCTACTGGTAAAACCGAATTCCGTCGAAGAAAAAAGCTGTAACAAAACTTTACCCTAACCCCTCCCTACCTCTCCTTATTGAGACATTCACCCGGAACCCAAACTTCTCTGGCAGAGGATTGCCAGTAATGAGGCTAGCTGTCACCAGCAAGGAAACACTGGATATTAAAGAGATCGTTTATTATTCAACTAGTCAAGAAACACCATTGTACGATGGTCAAATTTGGCACTCTGGATTATGAACAGCCTATTTTCAGTTGCGTCGAGCACTTGGTACAGTAACTCACGGCTGAAAAAAAAAAACAGGCGACTTGACCAGTTTGTCCAGATCATTATTCATGTATGTAGACCATAGGCTACCTCTCAGAGATAGCCTAGTGTTTAGTTTGACGTAAGTGTATCTCTAGCCTAGGAGGATGTATAGTGTAATGGCTTCTGATTTGAAATACATCCAAAGACTGAATTGATTGCTGTGTGAATTAATCTAACGTTGTGGGTTGACAGAGCCAATGTGGATGTCTTTTTATTTATTTATAATTTTTTACATTTTATAAATCTTATATAGTTGGTCCATTTGATGGGAAACTATTTCAGTCTGGAAGCTGCACTAGCCATTAACAAGGGATACTGTTTGGATAGTGGCGGAGGCATCGGGGTCATGACTTTATCCTCACTTACCAGACATGATTTTGCAGCTCTTATGCTGTAGTAATAAAGCAACCTCTTGTTTGTGTTTTCAGCAATGTGGTGCCATCGTGGTTCACAGAGCACTGCAGTGTTCCTTTATACCTCAGTCTGTGGTAAACACATCTGAATCATCATAATAGGCCTGAAACCAATGTTCTCCTCAGATCTCATCCTCTCCACTTAAAACCCACAAATGTTCCAAAACTTTAGAGACTCATAATCCTTTGCATAAGAGCATTTAAAGCTACTGTGCTATATCTACTGTATGTGAAGGAAGCTGATAACCTAGTGTTATCTTATATCACTAACAGAGAGCTCACAGGCAGTTGTAGCCTACTGCTGTCCTTCTATAGTGATGCAATGCAAACTCTTGTAATGCATTTGCTTAATGATAACCCTACAGTGTAAGTGTATTTACTCCGCCACTACTAATCAAACTGTTGTTGTCCCGGCCCATTATCTGCTGTGACTGTAACCTGAACTAAGAAAAAGTAGCCTCAAGTTCAGGCCTGTGGTCAGTGCCCAGTGCCACCTTACAGTAATCATATTTGATCACCACATATCACAATTCCATCACCACACATCACAATTCCATCACCACATATCACAATTCCATCACCACACATCACAATTCCTTTAGAATCAGGTAGAAAGAGCAATTAGCCTAAAGAATAAAAGTGTAGGCTTACAAAGTCAAGGTATAGCCGTACAAATATTGAGAATGATGTTTTATTACAATAAGAGAAGAGAGATTTTTTTTACAATCATATTCAAGTCAAACAATAGTATATTATAGGACTGTGTTCCTGTATCTCTGTAAGTGCTGTAACATGGGGAATCTGAATCTTTACATACTAGTTTTGACCATCATGCAAGCTTTTTTTTAAATACAAGGTGGCGCTAGAAAATTGTGGATGGCACACAACAAAAATATTTCTTGACATGAAAACCACACATTTATACAAAGCAACTTTGGTACCAAAATAGCATGAACTCAACAATACACAATTTAATTATTGCCTCACACCAACCGAACTTTCTCATATCACAGGCCTATTATATAGTCCACATCAGTCTAACAATATACTGAGTTTGAACATCTGGAAAAGGGCCAGTGGATTCTATAGATGTAAACAGCACAATCATCAGAGATGATAAACCTTGTTCAAGAACACAGAAAATACATACACTGACTGTTCTGTTCTCTTCCCTCTCCTTCCCTCTCTCCAGGTGAGCGACGGATGATGCATGGGAGCCTGCGGCCTCACAGTGTCAAGAGTTTCTGCGGCAGTATACTTGCTGATTGCTTCGTTCTCACTCCTCACAACAACCAGCTAAGACACTGCCAGAGAAACACTCACAGCAGCCAGATACTGCAGCCTCTCCTCCTGTCTCCTCTCCTCGGGATACGAGAGCGCCTCCTAGTGGTGACAGTAGTCACTGCCAGCCCCCACCTACACGCACGCCAAGGTCAGCAGATCTGAAAGAGATAAAGTAGGTGAGTAATGATCAAATGGTAATGTTCATACACAAAAGACACATTATTTAAGATGTTTTCATATGATGAAATGCAAGGTTTGCAACAGTAATGCAATCCTGGTACCAGACAGTGTTGGACATGCTTGTATAGAGTAGGGGAACACTCTTTTATACAAGATCAACCATAAACACCCCCTGAACTAGGAATAGACTTATCATGATTCAAATTTTTGCTAAATAAGAGGTTATTTGTTTGTGTGTGTGTGTGTGTGTGTGTGTGTTACGTGTTTAGGTTGAGAGGAGTGAGTGAGTGAGTGAGTGAGTGAGTGAGTGAGTGAGTGAGTGAGTGAGTGCGCAATGCACGTATATGCATTTGTGTGTACTGTACATTTGTGCATATTATGTAGTGTTGTCGTTAGCTAGGCAAGACCACAGAAGCCACATAAGCCTCCTACCTATTTGTTTGTCTCCCCTACGATGCAGTTATTTTGAGCAGAGCTAGCCATTTCGTACAGAACACTCCCTGTGGAATATGGTTTGCTGACGGGACAGCAGCACAGATATTAGAGAGCCTTCTACATTCATTTGCTAGCAAAGCGGGTGAGAGAACCTAAAGGTCCCAGGATAGGGAGCTCTCAAATCAACACTGGATTGGAGAGTGAATGATGGCTAAAGAATCCTATGGGGAAGTTAGAGAGCTCTCATTGCAGTATTCAGAGCTCTATCATGTGACCTGTGTGGAATAGAACCAACAAGCTACTGGAAAACTGCTGTTGTGTGAGTGTTGCATCTGACTTTCTTTAAGGGGATGTTGAAATTTCCTTGTGTGAGGTCACAGGGAAAGATTTGTTTTACATGTGATATCAAGGCTGCTCTCATGAGTCAGTTTCCACTTGCAACACACACACACACACACACACACACACACACATACACACACATGCATGGATGCATGCACACACGCACACATGTACACACAACCATCCCTTACACACACACACACGCACACACACACACACACACACACACACACACACACACACACACACACACACACACACACACACACACACACACACATGCTGCCACCTTGTGACCTGCTTTTTGCCACAGTTGCTAAATGACTGCACTGTCTCCATGTGTCGTTCTCGTGAACCAGACTTGGCTGTCGTGACCACATGACGACAGAAATTCCTTCCTGCTCAGAGCTTGATGTAATCCCTAATACAGGATTTCAGAATGCTGTGGTGGTGGTAGTGATGGGGAGGACACTGTGCCTGCTGACTACTGTAGCTGCTTGGCTGAGGCAGAAAACACAGCAGCACAAGCCTCCGGTCAGGCCCACCATGTATCACACACCCCGGTACGCTCTCCTGAGGCCGTGTTAGCTAGGCAGGCACTCGTGTTAGCAAGACTGAGCTAGCGTTGCTGTGGTGTGTTGTGTTTGGAGCTGCTAGGGACTTTTGGCTGGGAGGTTTGGCTAGTTCCCCAACAGGCTGTCCCTAGATGGGCTTAATGTGGTTAGAAGTTCTCAGTGTGGGATTTGTTGACGCACACGCACGCACACAGGCGCGCACGCACACACACAGAACTACAGCAGGTTTGAGCTATGAAGTATAGGTGCTAGATATAAAGGGCAAGTTGAAATCTTCCGCAATGAGTCCTTGACCAGTTAACCAATCAGAAATGTTCAGCACTCTAACCCCACCCCCAAAAGTTGCTGCTCTTCGAAAAGTACAGTACCACCCCCGGCCGGGGACATTTTGGGGGGATTAATTTAGACCCTAGTCCCTGTGGTGGGAACACAATATGTTCCTCTAAAGTGTCCTAGTTCCTGGGGAAAGTTCCTGTGGTGGAAAAGGCCTATGTACAGACTGGTGGACTGTTTACGAACTGATGTTTCTTATCACCTGGGGTGACATTGTTTGAGTAGCCATGGACTCTGGTTTAATTATACTAAATCTGCTCTCTGGTCACTGCTAACAACAAAAGCAGAAACCAGTAGACCAGGCCTAACTCTTCTCAGCAGGCAAAAATAGAATTCTTGGTCAGAACATTTACAGTATCTAGGACTCGACTCTACCACACACACACACACACACACACACACACACACACACCACACACACACACACACACACACACACAAACACACACACACAGCGTGATGAACCCTTTGCTGCCAGAGTGTGCTGGTTCTGTCTTCCTATCTGTCAGACTCCTGGTTCTGTGCTGAGGAAAACACGCACACAGCTGTGATTAGACAATCTTGTACACTTCACTTCACCTCCTGTCTCTCTCTCTCTCTCTCTCTCTTTCTCTCTCTCTCTCTCTCTCTCTCTCTCTCTCTCTCTCTCTCTCTGTATGTCTTAGTTGTTACTGTGTCAGCTAACAACCAGTCAGTCATGCTTCCCTGCCCCACACTCATTCCATAGACATGATCATCATATACTGAACCGTGTCACAGACACCCGGCGCTATATGACACATTGTCTGAGGTTTTGCTATGATTCCACATTCAGTTTTCATTTCATTTGTTGATCCCTTTGATCCTTTTTTTGTTGATGAGTGTGTGGTAGTTACGTATTTATTTTTTTAAATGTTTATTTTCATAGCAAATGAATAATAGTCATGAGGGAAGAGAGATTAACAATGTCATTGAGAAACCAGAAAGGATTCATCTATTTTCATGGATAAGCAGGTCTACTGTCTTTTCTTAATTATTGTTCATCTGTGAAAATATTTAGTCTGAAGCTGTTCAAATGCCATACACTATGTTTCCTCACAGTAGAGATCTGTCTAAAGAAACCAAGTGTGGCAGTTGCATCCGTTTTCAATTCTCTGCATTGCATGTCAAACTGTCTTGCTTTAATTATTCAAAGGCTTCTACTCGCAGGCAGAGACACACTCCTGTTTGACTCCTGGTTACCAGAAACAGTGTTGCCGCAGTAACAAACTGGGTGCTTGTGTAGGTTACCTTTGAATACACAAACGTACTTACCCTACACAAATCTTAATTGACAAATATATTGTGCTAACTGGTTATAACAGGAGTCAGGTGATATAGGAATTAGTGGATTTTACCTATCCCATACCAATGTCAAATACTCGGTCATAATCCTTTTAGAAACAATGTATGGCTATTATGTTATGTTATGGCTGTTATGACTGCATAACACAGTAATACCATTATGCCATGTCGGTATGTACTGACATGAAAATGCATTGCATGCAGGAGTATCTGGAGTGAGGTTCAAGTGGGGGGTTTTTCAACTGGGTGTCACAATTGATCGTATTGTAAAGCAGTGGCCTTGGAAACTCCCTCTGAGCTCCTTTTCATTCTGCAATATACAAAACTGAATTGAGAAATTGCAGATCTTTGAATTCTTACCCAGTGTTTACTAGCTGCTCACTTCTCCTCCTCAGGTAGCGGAAGTGAGGCCTGCTGTGTGGTGGAAATGGGGGGCCAGAGAGGGCTGCAAGAAAAACAACAACAAAAAAAAGTGAGCAAGCGGATGTGTAATGATTCTGCGCCATATATGGGCCGGAACTAAGCCACAAGGGCCAGATCTGGCCTGTATATGGCCCAGATCCGCTTGCTATCTGGAATCAGCTCCTAGGTTTGTGTCTGAGTTACTGGGGAGGAGGTTTATCGCAGGAGCTTTGCTTGTCCTTTGTGCTCAGAGAAATGTGGGGAAGAGAGCTTTAATAGTGTTCCTCCGTGTGGAGGGACTGTGCCTGTCTGTGATGGGTAGGCAGCTCTATAGTGTGTGTGTGTGTGTGTGTGTGTGTGTGTATGTGTGTGTGTGTGTGTGTGTGTGTGTGTGTGTGTGTGTGTGTGTGTAACTATGGCACCCTTTGAGTCAAGTTACATTTGGAATTACCAACACAATTATTTAACTGGGAGTCATACCGATATTCCGTCAGCTGCTTCAATATTTATCCTATGATTATAGCCTGGTTATCAATAATCAAAATTGAGGGTCAGAGAGCACACAGTTTAACAAAGAAACGTTGGCCCACTGACACAATTTCATAGTTGCCGTTTTTAACCAAAAAATTAAATACATCATTATGCTTTATTTTGAAAGTCCTCTTCGAAATGGAAAGTTCACATACAGAACATATCTTACATATTCCTGTAGACATTAAAACTTTTTTTTTGCAAGAGATTGCAAATGATATCACCTAGTAAGGAAACATTGTTCATTACACACACACACATACACACACACACACACACACCTGATGATCAACAGTCTACTTACCAGTGAAGCAGTGGGAGGATTGGACTGTGTGGACTGGAATACGGCATGGCTGAAGTTCCTCCAGTGTTTCCAGGGTGTCCGGTCTTACGTATGCTGTGACTCTGTTGCTGCGTTATTTTCCCTGTGTGGGTCAGATCACACTAGCATGATGAAGCTGTTGACCACAGGCCTCTCTCTCTCTCTCTCTCTCTCTCTCCTCTCTCTTTTTCTCTCTCACGCTCTTTCCCTCTCTCTCATGCACTCTCTCTCTCATTCTCTCTCTCCCTCTCTCACACACAACAGTTTTCTCTCTCTCTCTTTCACACACACACACACACACACACACACACACACACACACACACACACACACACACACACACTCTCTCTCTCTCTCTCTCTTTCCTCTAGGCGAGCCGGTACAAGTCAAGGCATGTTCCAACATGCCAGCCTGCCTGAGCGTGAGTGTGAGCCATCTCTCAGGCCGTGGGGGGAGGAGCAGAGAGGGGAAACACACAGACGGACACAACATGACTCAGCCTGGGCCATTCAGACAGTACAAGACAGGCA